>NC_057802.1:588477102-588485728 GCF_018294505.1 Triticum aestivum | reverse complement strand
CGCTCCATGCGGCGGCGATGTACTGGCGCGGTCGGCGACGGTGGTCTCCTCCCGATCCAGATCGGGGGAGGCAGAGGAGGAGGGGGGATATTTCGGGGGGGAGTGGGGGCTGTCGGTGAGTGGGTGGGGTGAGGGGATAAGGGAGTGGGGCGCGGGGTGGGCCGGTCGGGCGGCCTGGTGGCCAGCTGGGCCAGTCGGCCCAGTGGGGGTTTCTCTTTTTTTTGTTTTGTAATTTCTTTTCTTTTATTTCTTTCCTTTTCTGTTATATTTAATTTAGGGCATTTAAGTAATTTATAAAATTGTGTCTTCTACACCATAATTACCATAGCAATATTTGACATAGCCCGAACATTTTTATTTTAATATTTGAAAACTTTTGTCGTTTGACTTATTTAGGATTTAAATTTGAAACGGTTTTGATTTAACCCGAGATTAATTACAGTGACAGAGGTGACGTGCCATCATTAACGTGAGATTACTGTAGCATGATTATCGGGGCGTTACAAATCTCCTCCACTACAAGAAATCTCGTCCCGAGATTTAGGAGGTAGAAGGAAACAGTGCGGGGTATTCATCACGCAGGCGATCCTCGCGTTCCCAAGTGGCCTCATCTTCAGAATGGTGCGACCACTAGACCTTGAGAAACTTGATCGCCTTCTGACGTGTGCAGCGTTCAGCTTGGTCGAGAATGCGGACCGGATGCTCCTTATAGGAGAGGTCCTGCTGCAATTCGAGCACTTCATGATCCACAGCTCGGATTGGGTCCTTGAAGCAACGGCGGAGCTGTGACACATGGAACACATCGTGAACCTGAGAAAGGTTCGGCGGTAGCTCCAGTTGGTATGCCACTTTTCCACGCCTTTCGAGAATAGTGAATGGGCCAATATATCGAGGAGCTAGTTTGCCCTTGATTCCGAAGCGGTGAGCACCCTTCATTGGTGTGACCCGAAGATAAGCCTTTTCGCCAAGTTGATAGACCATGTCTTTATGATGACGGTCATACTGACTCTTCTGACGTGACTGAGCAGTCTTGAGATTCTCGCGAATAATGCGGACTTGTTCTTCGGCATGTTGGATAATATCCGGACCGAAGAGTGGACGTTCCCCAGTTTCTGACCAGTTCAGAGGGGTTCGGCACTTTCGTCCATATAACACTTCGAAGGGGGCCATCTTCAGACTAGCTTGATAGCTATTATTATAAGAGAACTCGGCATACGGGAGAGATTCCTCCCATTTCTTGCCGAAGGAAATAACACAAGCTCGAAGCATGCCTTCGAGAACTTGGTTGACGCGTTCAACTTGCCCTTGCGATTGAGGATGAAACGCAGTACTGAATGACAGATGAGTTCCCATAGCTTCTTGGAAACTTGCCCAGAATCTTGAAGTGAATAAGCTGCCACGGTCTGAGCTGATAACCAATGGAATACCGTGGAGTGAAACAATCCTGGACATATAGAGCGTTGCCAACTGGCTAGCAGTGATCGTTTCTTTGACCGCCAGAAAATGTGCAACTTTGGAAAGCCGGTCAATGACGACAAGAATAGCATCATTATCTTTCTGTGATTTGGGAAATCCAGTGACGAAGTCCATCTCAACATGGTCCCATTTCCATTCAGGAATAGAGATAGGTTTCAGAGTTCCAGCAGGCCTTTGATGTTCTGCTTTGATACGACGGCAAACGTCACACTCAGCAACATAACGAGCAACGTCTTGTTTCATATTAGACCACCAGAATCTCTGACGGATGTCTTGGTACATCTTTGTACTACCAGGGTGGATACATAGAGGCGTATCATGAGCTTCTTTCATAACCTCCTGTGTCATATCCAGGTTTTTCTCTGCACATGGCACCACTAGGCGGCCCTTGAAGTATAAAGTGCCATCTTCAGCAATAGTGAAGAATGAGGGCTTTCCTTCTGCGAGGTAGCGCTTAATCTTGTGGGCTTCAGAGTCATACTTCTGTAGCCTTTTGATGCTATCCACGAGATCTGGTTTAGCGACTAGGGTATTGAGGGAACCCTGGGTAACAACGTGGAGGTTCACCTTGCCAAACTCCTTAGGAGGGGGAGCGAGTGCACCCGGAGGAACAATATGGAGGTTCAGCTTCCTGAATTCTTCAACAAGCGAGGGCTGAACTTTGTGAACCTGGAGGTGGTTGCAGTAAGACTTGCGGCTCAAGGCATCAGCCATTACATTAGCCTTGCCTGGCGTATAGGAAATACCCAAGTCAAAGTCTGCAACAAGCTCCATCCATCTCTGCTGACGGAGGTTCAGGTCTGGCTGAGTAAACAGATACTTCAGACTTTGGTGGTCAGTGAAGATCTCGCAACGATTACCGAGAAGGTAATGTCGCCACTGCTTCAGCGCATGAATGACAGCAGCAAGTTCGAGGTCGTCAACTGGGTAGTTCTCTTCGTGAGGGCGCAATTGCCGAGAGGCATAAGCAATCACTTTGCGGTCTTGCATTAGGACACAGCCTAATCCTTGACGGGAAGCGTCGCAGTAAATGATGAAGTCCTTCTTAGTATCAGGTGGAGCTAGAACTGGGGCAGAAGTCAACTTGTCTTTGAGTGCCTGGAAACTCTCCTGACATTTGTCTGTCCATTGGAACTTGACGCCCTTATGCAACAGGTTAGTCAGAGGCCTGGCGATCTTGGAGAAGTTCTCGACGAATCGACGGCAATAGCTGGCGAGACCGAGAAAACTTCTGACTTGCTTAACGTTCTTGGGAGGAGTCCAATCAAGGATAGCCTGGACTCGTTCAGGGTTGACGGCAATACCATCCTTTGAGATGACATGCCCAAGATAGGTTACTTCCGGTAGCCAGAATTCACATTTGGAGAACTTGGCATATAGTTGATGCTCCCGTAGCTTTTCCAGCACAAGTCGAAGATGTTCAGCATGTTCTTCTTCGTTCTTGGAAAATACCAGGATATCATCCAGATAAACCACGACGAACTTGTCGAGGTAATCCATGAATATATAGTTCATCAGACGAGAGAAGGTGGCTGGAGCATTGGTTAAACCGAAAGACATGACGGTGTACTCGTATGAACCATAGCGAGTCACGAAGGCGGTCTTTGGGATATCCTCTTCGCGAACACGGATCTGGTGGTAACCCAGCCTCAAGTCGAGCTTAGAGAACACTGATGAACCAGCCAGTTGATCATACAAATCATTGATCCGAGGAAGAGGATACTTATTCTGAATGGTAGCTTGGTTTATAGGACGGTAGTCTTGAACTAATCGGTTTGTCCCATCCTTCTTCTTGACAAAGAGAGAAGGTGCTCCCCAAGGAGAGCAACTTGGGCGAATGAATCCTTTGCGAAGAGAATTGTCGATTTCCTCCTTAAGCTCAAGGAGTTCATGCGGCGGCATTTTGTAGGGTCGCTTGGCTATAGGAGTGGTGCCTGGTTTCAAGTCGATGATGAATTCGACAGCTCTAGCAGGGGGAATCCCTGGAAGTTCTTCAGGAAAGACGTCGAGGAATTCACGCACGACGGGAATGTTTTCAATGCCCTCGAGTGCTGCACCATTCAATGCATTCAATGCATAGAGCCTTGCCTCGGCATTTTGCACCAGATGGGCTTGGTAAGTAACTATCTCATCTAAAGGGTGTAGCAGATGGACGGTCTTAGTGGTGCAAACGATTGAAGCAGTATGTGCTTTTAACCAATTCATTCCCAGAATGAGATCAATGCTACAAGACTTCAGTACGATGGGAGAGACAAGGAATTCCAGTCCTTCGATTTCAACGGGGACGTCGTTGCAAATCATGGAGGTTCGACATTGGCCGCAGGGGTGTGTACTAATAGTGAAGCATTCATGTCTTCGCTTCTAATGCCATGCATGAATGCAAAATCTTCTGACATGAATGAATGTGATGCGCCTGTATCAAATAAAACGGATGCTGGTACTGAATTTACGAGGAGTGTACCCATCACAGTAGCAGGCTGGTCTTGAGTCTCGTTGAGATCAACGTGGTTGGCATGAGCACGACCATAAGACTTAGCATTGTTGTTGCGGGGCTGGTTGTTACCACGGCCAGTTGCTGGAAGGGCCAGTTGATTCTGGTTCTGGTTGCATTCTCTAGCACGGTGTCCTGGTTGACCACACCTGAAGCACAAGCCATTATTGGGAGTGGGAACAGGGGCTTGGGATGGTGGAGCTGGAAGTCTTGACTGCCTAGATGGTGGTGGAGGCAGACGAGGTGCAGCATAGGTCTGCCTTGGGGCAGATGCATTAGGACGGTACATGCTGTTCGGGATCCATATCTTACGCTTCTGTGAGGGCGAGCCCGAAGATGAGCCCGTGTCACGGTTGCGCCTGTGAGAGCTCTGGTATTCCTGCAGACCAGTTTCGACATTGATGGCCTTGTTCACCAGGGTGGCGAAATCAGCAAAGTCATGCACTAGAAGTGCGAGCTTGATCTCAGCTTGAAGGCCATCACGGAACTTCTCCTGTCTGCGTGCATCAGTTGCAATGTCCTCTTCATCATAGCGAGACAAGTCCAGAAACTCCCGCTGATAAGCTTCAACAGTCTTGTTGCCTTGGGTGAGGTTGCGGAACTCACGCTTCTTCCGGTCCATGACTCCCTGAGGAATGAAGCGGGCACGGAAAGCAGCTTGGAAGTCTGGCCAGGTGATGATTGTTCCAGCTGGCAGAGTACGCCTGTGGCTGTCCCACCATTGAGCTGCGGGTCCCTTCAGAAAGAAGGAAGCAAAGTTGACATAGCTGGCAGGGGCTACATCGGCAGACTCCATCTCATAGGTGATGTCACGGAGCCAGTCATCAGCATCCAGAGGCTGAGTTGAGCTGCGGTACACAGTTGGATTGAGGCGCATGAAATCCTGCAGAGTTACTGGGGTTGGTTGCTGGTCCATATTGGGGCGAGGAAACTGAGCCATCATATTTTCCATGAATTGGCGGTTCAGTTCAAACTGTTAGATCATACCAGCCATGTACTCAGGTGGTGGTGGGGCATTGCCACCACTACCACGACCACCTGGTCTAACCATCCTGCTAATATATAACAGGGGTTCAGCATTGAGAAATTTGCAAATACAAGGATCATTCATGATGAAACATGCATAATGAAAGGAGCACGATAGCTACTACATAGTAGTCGGCATAACTTACAAAAGGGGTCATGCATAGAGTTCAGTACACAGAGTTCAGTACGTAGACTAAAACATCATAGGCGGCACACAGGCTCGCGGCGAATGCATCTAACACTACAAGCAAGCCTGCATCAGTCCCAAGAGGTACTGTGGAGGTAATCGTAGCCCGACAGCTGGTAGTGAGGCAACGGATAGCCCTCCACGTCAGCAGACTGGGGACTGCGGATACTCAGGTGTAGAGCCCGACGCTCAGGTGGCAGAAGAGGACCAAGTGCGGGAGAGTAGCCTCCCACCTCTGGCCAACCGACACCGTGGGGCATCACGGTCCTGGCTGGGTAGATCGCAGTACGTGGTAGCTGTCCAGATCGGACAAAGGGGTGCAGCAGCATCAGAGCACGGTAAAGGTGCTGATGGGTGGTGTACATCTCGTGGCGAAGAGCTCGGTTAGCTCGATCCAGCCCATCAGCATGCAGAACCAGGTTCTGATGGTAGAAGGGCTCTCGGGTGATAGTGGAGTAGGCAACAGTATAGTATCCCTCCGCACCAACATCAGATGCGATAGCAATGTGCCTGAAAGGGGAGGTGTCCAACTCCCGATACTCTCCACGAAGATGTGTCAGAGCAGCATAGGCAGCATCGTGGACAGCCATATCGATGGTCACACCAACACCATGTGCGGTGTGCAGCACAGTAGTGGAGTCATACTCCCGCGAGTAGAGGTGGACGATGGCACGGTACTGCTCCTGGTTAAAGTCCTGGTACTCCTCGTAGACGGTGTACTCAGGGTGCCAGCGATAACCCAGATAGGTCATCATCTCAGCTAGCACAGCAGGTGATCCCGAGGCACCAACGGCCGTCGTGTGGCGCACGACCTGCCTCGTGGGTTCCATCTGAAAGCAAAGACGTTTCAAAGGAGTCAAATGACAGTGTGTGAATTGTTCAAATACTATTCTAAAAAACAACTATGGCTTATCCAACTTTGGGGTGAATGCGGTCACGGGATCCTAGTGTTAGAGTTAGTAAATTCGTTTAACCTGAGTAGAAGAGAGTTCAGAGTCCCAGAGTAAAGGTCGAGGAGTAAAAGATCCTAGTACCACCCAATGGCGACGTGGGCCCGTAAGACACACAGCCATGTTAGTAAAAGTTTTGTAATGTCTAGACTCGACTTCGGCCAAGGAGTGTGGAAAGGGGGATTCCTACAGGCAGTCGGCTCTGATACCAACTTGTGACGCCCCCGATTTGACCGTACACTAATCATGCACGCAAATGTGTACGACCAAGATCAGGGACTCACGGGAAGATATCACAACACAACTCTAAAACATAAATAAGTCATACAAGCATCATAATACAAGCCAGGGGCCTCGAGGGCTCGAATACAAGTGCTCGATCACAGACGAGTCAGCGGAAGCAACAATATCTGAGTACAGACATAAGTTAAACAAGTTTGCCTTAAGAAGGCTAGCACAAACTGGGATACAGATCGAACGAGGCACAGGCCTCCTGCCTGGGATCCTCCTAACTACTCCTGGTCGTCGTCAGCGGGCTGCACGTAGTAGTAGGCACCTCCAGTGTCGTAGGAGTCGTCGTCGACGGTGGCGTCTGGCTCCTGGACTCCAACATCTAGTTGCGACAACCAGATAGAAAGGAAAGGGGGGAAAAGAGGGAGAGAAGCAACCGTGAGTACTCATCCAAAGTACTCGCAAGCAAGGAGCTACACTACATATGCATGGGTATATGTGTAAAGGGGCATATCAGTGGACTGAACTGCAGAATGCCAGAATAAGAGGGGGATAGCTAGTCCTGTCGAAGACTACGCTTCTGGTCATCTCCATCTTGCAGCATGTAGAAGAGAGTAGATTGAAGTCCTCCAAGTAGCATCGCATAGCATAATCCTACCCGGCGATCCCCTCCTCGTCGCCCTGTTAGAGAGCGATCACCGGGTTGTATCTGGCACTTGGAAGGGTGTATTTTATTCAGTATCCAGTTCTAGTTGTCATAAGGTCAAGGTACAACTCCGGGTCGTCCTTTTACCGAGGGACACGGCTATTCGAATAGATAAACTTCCCTGCAGGGGTGCACCACATAACCCAACACGCTCGATCCCATTTGGCCGGACACACTTTTCTGGGTCATGCCCGGCCTCGTAAGATCAACGCGTCGCAGCCCCACCTAGGCTCAACCGAGAGGTCAACACGCCGGTCTAACCCTATGCGCGCAGGGGTCTGGGCCCATCGCCCTATGCACACCTGCACGTTGCGAGGGCGGCCGGAAGCAGACCTAGCCTAGTGGCGTTCCAGTCCAATCCGGCGCGCGTCGCTCCGTCGCTGACGTCAAAAAGAGCTTCGGCTGATACCACGACGCCGGGATACCCATAACTACTCCCGCGTAGATGGCTAGTGCGTATAGACCAAATGGCCAGACTCAGATCAAATACCAAGATCTCGTTAAGCGTGTTAAGTAACCGCGAACGTCGACCAGGGCCAGGCCCACCTCTCACCTAGGCGGTCTCAACCTGCCCTGTCGCTCCGCCACAAAGATCCACTTGCGGGTACTCCTACGAGCCGACCCGACTTTAGTCATCACATGTGTCATGTATATAGTATATAAGTATATACCCGTGATCACCGCCCAGGTGATCACGGCCCGATAGTATAGCACAGCAGACGGACAAGAATGTAGGGCCACTGATGGAAAACTAGCATCCTAAACTAAGCATGTAGGATTGCAGGTAAAGGTAACAACAGTAGTAGCAAGGATAGGCTATGCATCAGGATAGGATATCGGAAAGCAGTAACATGCTACACTACTCTAATGCAAGCAGTATAGAGAAAAATAGGCGATATCTGGTGATCAAGGGGGGGGGCTTGCCTGGTTGCTCTGGCAAGTAGGAGGGGTCGTCAACTCCGTAGTCGAACTGGGCAGCAGCAGTGTCGGTCTCGTAGTCTACCGGAGAGAAGAGGGGGGAAGAAACAGTAAATACAATGCAAACATAAGCATGACGATACGTGACATGACAATGAGCGGTGCTAGGTGTGTCCTAACGCGACAGTAGGTGGTACCGACGAAGGGGGGGGGACACCCAGGAAGTATTCCCGATGTTTTGCGTTTTCGGACAGATGGACCGGAGGGGAAAAGTTGCGAGTTCGATAGGTTAGGGAGGTGTGGTGGACGAACGGACTGCGTATCCGGATCCGTCTCGTCGTTCTGAGCAACTTTCATGTTGACAATATTTTAATCCGAGCTACGGATTAAAAGATATGATTTTCTAAAGATTTTATTAATTTCTGGAATTTAATTAATTATTTAATTTAATTCGAAAATGGATTTATGACATCAGCATGATGTCATGCTGACGTCAGCAGTTGACCGTTGACCTGGTCAACCTGACAGGTGGGTCCCACCTGTCAGGGACTGCTACCTAATTAACTACTGTTTAGTTAAATTAATTATCTAATTAGATTAATTTAAACATGATTAATTAACTTAATTAATTTAGTTAATTA
>NC_057802.1:588454030-588475961 GCF_018294505.1 Triticum aestivum | reverse complement strand
ATTTCTTTCCTTTTCTGTTATATTTAATTTAGGGCATTTAAGTAATTTATAAAATTGTGTCTTCTACACCATAATTACCATAGCAATATTTGACATAGCCCGAACATTTTTATTTTAATATTTGAAAACTTTTGTCGTTTGACTTATTTAGGATTTAAATTTAAAACGGCTTTGATTTAATCCGAGATTAATTACAATGACAGAGGTGACGTGCCATCATTAACGTGAGATTACTGTAGCATGATTATCCGGGCGTTACAGTAGTACAGAGTGGTTATAAGCGAACGAGGGGGTAATAATTATAAGAGTCATGGAGAGAAGAGACAAGGATCTGTTTGATGAGGAAAATGCGGCACGAGGAAGCCATACAGTTCAACCACCTACACAAACAGAGATGTTGAAGAATAGAATAACATCAATGGATCTTGAAGAATGCATGGGTAAAGAGAACAAAACCAGGGAACGGGAAGGCACCTGCTACCGCCATGTCATGCTCGCCGCTCCCTTACATCACCACCACCAACACCAGCTTGATAGAGGGAACTTCGCAGACCCCAATCCGGCCTTCTGATGTTTACGATCTTAAACATTATACATGATTCTTCATTACATTTTATTTATGGGTAATCAAGAATTTGAAGCATCATCAAATGAACCAAACTAACAAAAATTGTGCCTTGAAGTTCTTTCTCTTGTACCAATCGAATAGCTTTTGAAATAAATCATGTGTTGGTAGAATGCAAGGAGCAGTACATTACAGTATGTGATAAACTTCTGAAATGAGTGATCAAGGAAATTGACAATGCATAGAAACAATTTGCAACATGATAATTGACTGAGGTTTGCAAATACATATGCACAAATAAAGCTACATACGTATTAAGGTGCTAGTTGCAACTAAAATTTGCAAGAATGCAGAAGAAATCTTACGTAAATATCAGTTCTTTTATTAGGTCATATTCTGAATCTCAAGTACATGCCAGTATTTTTCCGTAGGCAAAAAAAAATTACTCCCAAGACAACCAAATGTTAACCGTGACTTGCAAGCATTTATGCGCAAGTTTAGCTAAATGGGTGACGAAAGGCTAGTGTGCAACTGATGTTCACTAGAAGGAGGAATCCCATGTATATACATGTCAACTATTTTTCGACATCACACATCTTTATAACTTCTAAAGGGAGAGTTGGTAGAGTCGCCTCACTCCCACCAGCCCATTATTACGTCCGGAATCGTCTAACAGGGACCTTTCACTTAAGTGCAACCATTAGGGTCGGACCATTTGACGTGTGCATTAATTCAATCAATTCGGTAATTTTCAAAAATAACATCATGCATTAACTCATTCAAATCAAATTTTAAGAAAATCTCAACTAAATCCTAACTTTTCTTGCCCTCTACTCATATCCAAATCAAATCAAATCTTACCAAAACATCAACTATAAACAAAGTTGGCCGACGCATTTGACGCGTACGCACGTTTTTATTTTTATTTTTTCTATGTTTCATTTTTTGGTTTTTATTTTTTCTATAATCAACCTAACTTTTGTGGTCAACACACTACCAAAATCGGCAAAGACCTGTCCGTCATTGTGAGTTGGTAGCATTACCTTCCCACTGGTGTTTAGCCCACTGATCTACTTAATCCGGTTTCAGGCACGCTAGTTAGGAAGGATTAGAGATCGGAGGGATTAGGGATAGGCTGGGCACGCTAGTAGGAAGGATTAGAGATCTGAGATATTAGGCAGGTTTAGAGCAATTCTAGCACACCCCGCAAAAACTCGACCCGCAAAACGCGTTTGCAGTTTCACGAAAATTTCGTTTGCGGGTCGAAAACTAGCGTGGCTGAATAGAAACCGTATCTAAAACTGCATTTGAAAAAACAGTTTCGCGGAAGAAATTGCACCTCGTTGACGCGAGTAGTTCATCACATACTACATAGACTTTACATGATCAAACACTACAAACATAGTTCATACTACATACTACGTTAATACTAGTACTAGAGGGGTGGGGATCTGACGGCGGCGAGGTCGCGGCCATGGACGACGCCGTGGAGGAGAAGGACGCTCAATCCTCCTCGCCGGAGCTGCAGAGGTCGATGTACTTCGCCCTCTGCTCCTCGCGGATGCGGCGCCACTCCTCGTCCTTCTCCTTGGCGGCGAGGTTGGCGGCGACCGCCTGCCGCCACTGGAGGTCTTCGAGCTCCTCGGCATGGCGTCGGTGTTCCGCCTCCTCGCGCACGCTCCGCTCGGCGATGGCGGCCGCAACGGCAACGTAGTCTTCCGGCCCGACGACTCCGCGGCTGCCGAGCGGAGCGGGCTCCTCCTTGACGGGGACGAATTTCAACCCGTTCGGCTCCTCCTCATCCTCCGACCACTCCCTCTTCACGGGGAGAAGGCCCGCGCCGGAAGAGGAGGAGCTCCCGGCTTACAAAGATCTCGCCGCGGAGGAGAAGGACGCGGAAGCTCGCCGGCGGTGACAGGCCGCGGTTGGTCCACTTCCGGGCTCCGCGCTTCCTCGCGCCGTCCGACCGGACGCGCTGCTCGCGCACCGGGTCGCTTCTGTCGCCGGATCTGCTGCCGGAGCCGCGTCCGGAGCTCCACATGCGGCCCCACATGGCGGCCGGAGGCGGGGAGGTGGTCGCCGGCGGCGAGAAATGTGGAGGAAGGGGTGGGGAATCGCGTGGCTCGGCGGTGGCGGGGGATAGGGTTTCGACCCGCAAACGAGCCGCGGAACCGTAGATATAGCGGTCGGGGCATGCGGTTTGCGGGCCGCGGCAAATTTTTTTTACGGGCCGGGTGAATATGTGGGCTCTGTTCTGACCGAAAAATTGGGTCGAGCCCACATACTCGCCGGAATTTTCCGGGTCCGCGTATTTTGCGGAGTATGTGATTACGTGAGGTAGCAAGCAGTGGCCACCGCGCTCGCCGTCCATGATCGCAGTCCTCCCGCCCGACGCCGACTACCTCCCCCAACCGCATCGGGCACGGGGTCTTCGACGACACGCCGTCGCCAAATGCATAGTGGGCTAAAGCTCTGGCCCCAGCGGAGCACCACAACGAGGCGCCCGCTTCCAGCGAGGAATTGGTGGGTTCTGCTCCAGGGCGCACACCACCTGTTCGATCAGGTGCTTCTCAAGGCACGCTACAACACCAAGTTCGTCTGCTACCACCAGGGACGCCGGCCCTGATCTCGCGGCCCAGATGATCACTGAGACGTCCCGGCTCATGGAGGACGCATTCCTGTCAATTTCGATGCAAGCGGATTTCTCTCATTAATTCTTCCATACTACCGTGGCTCCCAGACCCCCAGTTTGAAATTTTAGCAACCATCAAGTACTTTCTGCAACTGACTCTTACTGCTGGGAATGCTACTCATCTACTACCTAAAGCAGGCAATGATAAGCAGGGTGTTCGACATCAGCGTCATTGGCATCGTCAGCATCACCAAGGTTGTTGCGGCTGTATTGCGCAAGGCATTCAGTGTATAGTTGACAGGAACTTTCATGTCATTGGAGATGAGCGGCGATCGCCTTGGCCGCCGCCGTGGTTA
Organism: Triticum aestivum; assembly: GCF_018294505.1. Classification (NCBI taxonomy): domain Eukaryota; kingdom Viridiplantae; phylum Streptophyta; class Magnoliopsida; order Poales; family Poaceae; genus Triticum; species Triticum aestivum. Next base: position 588,472,408 of record NC_057802.1, on the reverse strand, counting down.
GTTAATTTGCACAGACTTGGTATTCAGTGTATGTAGCCAACCAGTCTTCATTTTGAAGATATTCCTTATCTTGAGCAACTGGTTATTGAATTTCATAAGAACATGTTGGTCACTTGTTCAGTCATGAAATTTCTTCGAACCGGCACTTTTGCAAATGACTTGATAATAGGTTCTGGCAATATTTCCTTTGACATGACATTTGCTTGTACGAGCTATGCATTGGTGAAGGAATTTCATCATGGGTCTTCAATTGATAACCCAAATGATATGTTCATCGCTGAAGCAGTCATAGCTGCACACAAAATTCATTCTCGGTTTCCCTTGCCTGTGAAGACAAATGGTGAGATCAATAAATACAACATGGATGGATTTGTTAAGTGGAGCTCATCTAACTATTACTCACTTGCCAAGGAAGATACTTGGTGCAGCTCCTGTAGGTAACACCTTGTCTGACTTTCTTAATGGTATCATGTACAGTATTTGAGAAATTAGCTGTTGTTTAGGTGCGTTGCTGTGAAGAAGTCCATTGGGAAATTGCTTGGCCACCTCATGTTTCTGTCAGTGCCAGTAGTGCCAATGTTAACATGACTGAACTTATGTACCTCACGTGGGGGTCTCCATGGAGTTAATTTCGTCTGGCCTTGCTCATTCGCATGACAGCTAGTTGCCTTTCAGTGCCATCCACCTTGATAAGGAAGGAACTCTAAGGAACTTCACTGGATTATTGTCTTGGGGCATCTAGCTCTCTTCTACTTTGGATGCATTATATTACAACGGAATGGGATTATGTACTGCAGATAGAGAATTGTTGCTCCATAAACCAGGTCATTCAGGTTCTAAATCCATGGATACAACCACTGTACTTGAGTGTTCTGGAGCTCAATTTCATCAGCTGGCATCGTGCAGCCTTTATCAGACACCATCTGGAGACTGGAATTAATTTGTTGCGTACTCATGGAACTTGCTCAGTGGGCATGAGCTGAAACTGAAGGAGAGCGGACTTCTGCAGCGACATACTGTTGTGACCACTACTTCGACGCTGCGTTTACTTTGATCAAGTCAGTGCTGACCAAGACTACTACCTCATCATTCAAGTACAACCTGCCCAAGGCTTGTCCTACAACTTTTTTGTCCCTGTGGCGGCACTGCTTTTTTGTTACCTTTCATTTTGCCGTCACTTTGTCTTCATTTCCATCTTTTCCTTGATAGTCTTGGGGTTCTGCCCTGTTCCAGCTGATTCTTGGATTTTTGGGTTCCACCCTCAACTCTCCATGGCTCTCGCTCCTTTTCAAATTCAGAATACATCATATTAATTCCTTTTGGTATTGTTGGTTTCTGCTATATTCCCATGGGTTCCATGTGTTTCTTGCTGCTCTGTAAATCACCAAATCGTACTGTAACTAACTAATGGTTTCATGTGGACAGATGAGCGATGACGGCTGCTCCTTGCTGGATTGTTCAACTCCAACGCCTTTGGGGGCTCTCAAACTAGTGGCTTTCTTTTAACCTCAGTTATATCTCCTTTCTAATGGATCTATACTGCGCTGTTAGCTGGTTTGCATAATGCATTATGAAACTCTTGTTATGTTATATGGTAGTGATGTTTCAGGGAATATTTCCTAGTTCATTACTTTCTACAGAAGTTGCAGTCAAGTGTACTGGTTTGACTTGATTGGTGGTTGCAATCATAGGTTGGTACCGCAAATGAGTATGGGATTGTACTAGAACTCTAGAAGTGATCCAAGTCCTGAGTGATCCGAATCTTGTGATAAGCAAGGCATACATAATCTCGGATGGGGGCAGATAAGTAATGCAAAGGACCACTCAAATGAAATGGCCATGAATGAACTTGCACTGCAGTGTGATCCCGAATCTTATTAAAGCCCCACGAGATTGTTTTTCATCTGGGATCCAAAACCTTGACTCGTACAGAACATATATACGGCAGGGGGAAACCCTGTTTACAATAACAGGACACGTAAAATCACTCAGTCGCACAGCATCGAAACTCAAAAATGCTTGTGCGGTTGTGCCCCTCATCGATTCAGAAGCTACACACTTTGATTGCTTATCTGAATGCTTTTTAGAACACGTTTTCCAGTTGTCGATATGCTTGCCATATGTGCATATGCAGATTACTGTAAACTAATAAAACCTCTGTCGGAACTCGGAACTGAACTCATGTGACAGAAAACGAGATTGGACGTGTGTTTTAACTACTGTGGTGACGACTGTGTTCTATAAAAAGATGCCAAATTTGCGGTGCCACTAAACAAATTTGAAGTGATAAATGGCTAGGCATCATCAGATCAGATCAGATCACATATCAATAGGTAAATGCATATACGGTCTGCAACTGCAATACAGTAGCTGGTGCAAATCCAAACAAGTATGACCGGCCGGTATAGATATCAGGAGACTGAGTATTTGGATTTCCGGTCGTACCACAGTGGTAATAATAGTAATGATGTGTAGAAAAGCGTCGAGGTAGCTGATCAAGCGTCGCCGGCCGGGTCGGGAACCGGGGCTGGAGCTGGTGCAGGAACAGCGGCGGCAAACACACCCTCCGACACGGGGTGGACGAGCTGCCGCCTCCTGGCCGCCGCCCTCCACCTCCTATAACCGCAGCAACACAGCCCAAGGACGATCAGCACCACCACGGCGATCACCGCTGCGCGCACGCCGGTCTGGACGCGCTGTGACGGCTCGGTATTGTCCAGCCATGCGCTAAAGCCGGTGTCATGGCGGGCGAATTCATGGTCAGGAAGATCTTCCTGTATATATATGAAAGCAGCATGTTAAATTCGAAATTTAAGAAGATTGAGCTAAATTAAGCTCTATACCCACAAAAGAACTTGGAGGTTTTTACCGTACGTCGTACTCGAGAATTTAATGTATATATTAGGTTGAACTAGCAGTTTATATGTGATGGCTAGAATCTAGTTTGAGAACATATTGTTAATTTCCTATGGTTCCATCAAGAACCAATAATCTGATAACAGACCTAGGCATCTATGGTTCCATCATTCAGGATGAACTCTGCCCAAAATCCAGATCAAAATCTGAGAACAGCTGCTGGTCTGCCCCTCCCATTGGGACTGTGGTTCTCAAAAAAAAAAAATTAACGGCAGAAATCAGGGGCATGTCTTTGTCTCTGTCGGTAGGCGTTTGAACAAATGCATGTCGGCTGAAGAGGCAGAAGTCTCGGCTGTCCTGATGGGACTAACAGAGCTATCTGAGTTATATGTCGGGCAAATAATCGTGGAGGTAGACTGCACTGCAGTTAGAAGAAGAGACCTCTGCCTACAAACTTCGCAGTAACGGCAGATATAAAAAAGTTACTGTCAGGTTTTCAGAAGTCGGAGATGAGGGCAGTGAGCAGACTGGAGAATAAGCTGGCGCATGAGATCGCAGCGACTGCTAGGAGCTCTGGTGATCACAAGCGAGTAGCTGATGTGCATGGTGATAATGTAAGACAGAGAATGCTCTCTGAATGTTCCACTACCACAACATAGTTCGTGTGTGTGGTTCTCAAAAAAGAAAAGAAATCACTGAAACATAGTTCGTGTCAACGTACTACCAGAAATCCGGTCTAGTTTTATCATATCTTTCCTGATGAATCACGTAAACGAACCCTCAACGGTCTAAAATACTAATCTGATGTGTTATAAGAAGTGCTCTGGTCTTGACGTACCTGCAGTCCGACTCCCATCGGATGATGCGCACGAAGGATGCTTGAAGAACTGGCCGGCGAAGGAAGGATCGGAGAATTCTTCACTGCAGCAGATCCGTCGTGCTCAAGTGTGTGATGTGTCCAGTATGTAGAGAAGGGAGGATATGGCTTCAGGGAGGAAGTGAGCCCTGCGGCCAAGGCACCAGAACTGGGACTTGGGAGTAGGATGGGGCTGCTGCAAGCAACATGACAAATGAGTAAAGATAACAAACGGCCAAGGCGACGTAATTGGAAATAGCTTATACATGGTGATGCGGAATCGCCAGAAATGCCGTTCCTTGCTTGGACGCATCGTCATTGAAACACTTCTCTCACAATAGATGGTTGCAGACTTGCATGCTTGACATGATAAAGAACGTAGATCAAATCCCTATTAGTTTTTTCTTTTTTTGCGAGAAAAACCCCTGTTAGTTGACGGCACCAGCTTTACCTCCCACACCTAGAAATTTTTTTAAAAAAAATAAAATCTCCTTGAACTTTTTAAAAATCTGGTCGGAAACCCCTCTCGATACTCCATCTCTTTCCATCTTCAGGGACTTGCTTCGAGTTCTGCCTTGTCTGCTGCTAATGCAGCAACCCTTTCACCTTGGACGAAATTCGGTCTGCCTTGTGGAATGTGGAGCATGAATGACAATGCTAGCCCGGGAGCATGAATGTGGAGCATAAATATGATCTCCTTGTTAAACTCCTCGTTGGGGTTCTTTTTGTGCTGGTGCCGAGTGTGGCACCCTAGGGCCACACTCCTGGCGAGTGTGGCACCCTAGGGCCAAGCTCGGCCCTACCCCTGGTGTGCAGCGCCTAGCTGACAGGCGCTATCCTGCCATGTGCATCGCCTAGCCGACAGGCACTATGCTTCCATGTGCAGCGCCTAGCACAAAGGCGCAGCATAATGACTTAGTAACCGCAGCGGGCCGGCCCTCACCCATCCCACCCCCATTCGTTGCAGGACCAAACAAAGAGTGGCGGCGGCGGCTCTCTCGTCTCCCCCTCTCAATCCCCTCTCCAAAATCCTTCAGATCTGACGATTTTGTTCGTGGATTTCTTCCCCAATCCATACTAAAAGGTAATCTCCTCTGATCCCCCTCTTTCTATCTGAAAAATCATTCACAGTTTTCAGATTTGTGCAAGTTTTGGTGGAACCCTTGTTTTGCTTGGATTCAAAAGTTATATGAAAAATGGAAATAGTGTGGTGTGATTTAGGAATTGTAGATGATTTGTAATCATTGTGGAACCCTAGTGTTGTTGATTTGTATTGTAAATCATGGTTCCACAGAAATTGTTTCGTATATATGAAAAAAAAAGTCACATATGTCACATATGTATGATTGTTGAGATGAAAATATATTAGATGATTATTTGGATTATTGTATGATTGTTGAGTATCATTGCTGAGTACTACATGAGTATTTAAATTCCTTTTAGTGCCTATTGTAAATCATGCTTCCATAAGAATTTGTATGAAAGAATGCTCATATTTGGTTATATTCATCTCAAGTGTACCTATTGGTTTGCTCATATTTGGTTATAAGCCGAAACCGTGCTCACATATGAAAGAATGCTCACATATGTCTATTGCTTGAAATATGTAGGATGGTGTGGCTTCTGGATGATTACTATGACGTTGGACACCGGGTCTACTTGATGTCGGAGAAGAAGATGGTAACAAGCATACTAGTTTGTAGTTTCTAATTTGTGTTTATTTCGAATAGACATGTCGTAATACTCTGACCTGTATGTTTGCAGAAATTTTTACCCCTGAAGATTCGGTCTCACGGGGCTTCGTCGAGTGTCATGTCGTACGATGAGCGGTACACGCCGTACATCTAGATGATAGGACTCCTCCCATTCATTCAGCTTGTCAATCGGTCGACGCCAAACCTGAACGTTGTGGCAATCACCGCACTTACGGATCGGTGGAGGCTGGAGACGCACAGTTCCACCTCCGGACCGGGGAGATGACCACGACACTTTAGAATGTTTCCATGATCCTTGCACTTCCTATCGAGGGGAAGCCTTTGTGTATGAGAACCGATTATGAGGGGTGGCGCCAGCAGATGGAGGCCCTTATTGGTATGGCTCCTGCAAAGGCACCATCCGATGGAGACAAGAAAGAAAGAGTCGTTGTCGGCGCTCCTTACACATGGATCGTAGCAAACTTTGTGCATTGCCCTAAGGATGCTAATAATGTTATCTGGGACTCTCTTTGCTGACGGCGTTGGCAAGACCGCTCAATGGATGTGGCTCAAGGCGTTGCTGTCCTGGACAACAAATTTAGCTGGGGTTTGGTGGCACTGGCCTACTTGTACCGGCAGGTAATCAATTTTTCGTAGTTTATTTCTACATTACCAATGCAATCTTGCCATTAACTGAACCTTGTTTGCCTTTACGTGCAGTTGGACGATGCTTGTCATAGGTCCTCAAAAGAGGGTTGCATTGGTGGTTGTATGCTCCTACTTTCGATATGGGGTTGGGAGCGCCTGCCAGTTGGACGCCCGAAAGAGGTATAGTTCAAGCCTTGGGATGATCAGGACAACCCTCTACGGCTCCCTACTTTGGCTTACAAGTGGGACGTGGTATCGGAGATGACGAGTGATGTCAATATCATGTACAGGTCAGGGTGGACACGGTCCGGGCCGGTCCGGTCCCGGTCCGAGCCGTTGTTTGGACCGGCCGCCGGCGGTCTGGGCCGGACCGGACCGCGCAGGCCAGCGGTCCTCTTTTCAGGGACTGGACCGGCGAGGCAAAAGCCCGGGCTGGACCGGCGGACCGGCCAACCACTCATCGGCGGCGAGAGGGTGACCATGGCGTCGGGGAGTGAAGGCTCTAAGCCCTAATCAGAAGGGGGAACAGCACGGGAAGGTGCAGTGATTCACGTAGAACACGACGGTGTGGTCGGGGAGGCCGCGGAAGCAACAACGGTGACATAATCAACGATGAATGACGGCGGCAGGAGTTCGGTAAGGAGGAAGATGGCGATGGCTTCGGAACGAATCAGGCCGATTCATTCCGTGGGGACATAGATCTCCTGGTCGCGGAGCTCCTGGACATGGTGGTTGGTCGTGGGGAGGCCGGTCGCTGCGTCCGCGAGAGGTTGTGCACTGGACGACGGCGGCTGCGGCACAGGTGTGTGCGTGTGTGCGTTTTTTATGAGCGAAATGTGTCCTGCGGAATCGAGGCACTCGGAGGGATTGAGAGGAGAGCTCAGGTGAGTGGCCGGTGGAGTGGTGGTGCGCGAGCGGCGCTCGCCGCTGGGATGGGAGAGGAAGACGGCGGCGTCGCCGCTGTGATTCTCGGTCCGCTCGTTCGGCTCGGTTAAAGCCCGGACCGGACCGAAGCTTTGTTGGGCCTGATTCTTGAGCTCGGACCGACTGATTTTTTGAGCGGGCTAGGCCCGAGCTGGCCAGGACCGAGCGGGCCACGAGCCGGTCCGAAAGACCGCTCGTGTCGTCCACCCTGATGTACAGGAAGTACACCAACCAGATGGATACGCTTACCGCTGAGCAGGTAAACATTGACATTACATCACTCATTCTCATGCTCTCTATGAAAACTCAACATCAATGTTGCCATGTTCTGCTATGTTGCAGGTGGAATGGGAGCCATATGGTGCCGGGGATAGATTTGGTGTAGCACACACGGTCACGCTGAATCTGAAGTGCCTGTAGGAAAGGCATCTTTGGCTTATGCGGTGCCCATTGATATGCAATTTGGCCGGTTGAGTTTCATCTGCCACATCGTGTCTACCGGCAGTTTGGGTTGTTTCAGGGTCACCCGCCGGAGTAGGAGGACACGGACCACCAACTTCACAGGTAAGCGAGCATGAACCGTGAACACTTAGCATCGTGATGTCCTTTTCGATAGTGCTAATATTGAGCTTTTTAACACACAGATTGGATAGAAAAAAACAACGAAAGATAAGGATTGGGATAAACATCATAAGAAGTATGTTAACATGTTCGAGTTATGCTTAAGTACGTCACTATGTTCAAGCAAAGTGCATGTCGTCTAGGCGCTGCACATGGCAGGATAGCACATGTCAGCTAGGCACTGCACACCAAGGGTGGGGCCGAGCTTGGCCCCGGGGTGCCACGCTGGTCAGGAGTGTAGCGCCTGTCAGTCGGGCGCTACACAAAAGAGTTAGGTGTGTGAATTTGTTTCGCCCACGGTTCACTTTGTGAAATAGTTGCGTCTCGAGGTCATTTTTTCCGTCACCTGGTGGCACCAGTTTCCTTTTTTCCGAGTAGTTTATGTAGTTCTTTTTGCTGCTTTTCATTTTATTAGTCTTTTTCTTTATTATTTTCTAAATTCATAAAATTTTGAAAATTTATAAACTTCCAAATATTAATGAAACTTTAAATAATTCATGAACATTTTTTAAAAGATTGGTCAACATTTAAATAAAAAATTGCATGAAATATCTTGAGAATTCATGAATATTTTAAAATTTTGGAAAAATATTTACATTTGTGATCATTTTTTAACTCACAAGAATTTTTTTAAATTCATGAGCCTTCTTAATAAGCGTTGGAGGTTTTTCAAATATGCAACAAACATTATTTTATGTAAAGAAACATACCCAATATTTCATTCTCCACTATGTAAATTTACATTTATAAACTAATCAATATTTTTTCTAAAAATGTGCTACACAATATTTTTCTGGAAAACAAACAAAATAATCGGCTCAAAAACCAACCATCCCAAACATACATCATTGCACGTACATTATACAAGAATATAAGGAACAAAACAGAGGAGCCGAAACCACCTGTGAGGGACAAGGCCAGGTTTGGGAATCGGCAATTCCAAAGGTGGCGCCCGGTATAGGAGGTGTTGTGAATTTTCTCAACAACAAAAAAAAAGGAGGTCTTCAGGACAGGGCTAGGTTTAGAGATGCCCTAAAGGATCATGACCTGTTGTTAGTAAAGGTTTTACAAAGTGGGGTAGCATGCATATACAATGATAGAGCAATTGATGCGCTGGCCAATAGTAGAATGAACAAAGATGAGATAGTATATCTTTCATTTGCATACGAGAGATGGTGCGATGAGAAAGTAGACAAGTTCGATCTGCTGCAAAAAACAAAACAAGAAAAAAAGAAAAATACATGTTGGCCAATTTTGGGATACAACAGCCATCATGAACTGAGTCAACTTCTGGTACTTATGAACCAAGGGGCAAAAGTTGGGCGGCAGCAGGTATATATAGTCATGTCACAGATTGGATTATGTTGCAAGTCTTTTAGCATATATATGTTCCCTTTTCGTCCATCATCTACCACTCACCAAAACAAATAGTTAATGACCTTTCGAAACAAAAAGAGTTCTATCATGTGAATCATTTTTCGATTCTCGAGATCATACAGCCTATTTGAAATCCTGCTTTGGTTTGGTTCTCCTCTCCTAATTAATTAAAAAGACCCGACCCGAGCGAGCGCTAGTCCACCTTTTTGCTCTGACTGGAATCTTCATCTTCTTCCTCGGCGGCTCCCTCCTCCTCGGGCTGCGTCTCGGTGAACTCCAGTAGCTGCAATGTACAATAGTCAGAAATGAGGCTTGCATTTTTTACAGCAAGCGATTTATAGGTACGATACAATAAGAGATGGAAAAGAAAAGTAACATGGCAATGTCTTAAGCACAGCGAAGGACGAAACAACTGGTACTAGTGTACAAGAATCCTTTAGAGTCTTGCAGAGTTGAAAAGGTACAGTTCTGCAGAATTACGTCTTTTCTTGAGGTGAATTTACCCAAGACGAGGTTGGAAGCTGGTCAGAGGTCTTACCGGCTTTACTTCACCATTCCACAAAGAGTGAACTGCCACAAAACCAGTCACGCCAGGAACGATGTATAGCAGAGCAGGCTGTAAAAAACGGGGAAAGAAACAGGTGTTAATATTTCAGAGATGGACAGACATCACGAGCAACGAGATGACCAGAAATGTAACAGAACTAACCTGTGCAGCTTGAAACCAGTTCATCACAACGATTGTTACTGTCATGCCCGCAGTGTATCCCAAAAATGCACTATTGAAGTAACGGTTCTTAATGTTTCTTGAGACATCGAAACGGAGTGCAAGTGCAACAAATATACCTGGAATCATAATAACAAATATAATTGTATGTTATAAGAGAGTGCTTGTGGAAACATGGGAGCTATGCATGTTTTCCAATATTGAATGGGGCAGAACTTCTTTTCAACAGGCTCTAATTTTGGTTATATACTAAACAGTTAACACAGAAGACAGCACGAATGACTAATGCATCATTACAACATAATATTTTCACCAACCAAGCTCATCCTTAGGAAATGAGGATGCATTGTTTGCCAGGCAATCAATGTAAAACTTTTGATTCAATTTAGTTCCTGTGATCTACAAAAACCAAGCATTCATCGTAGTTCCAAGCTAATTTTTTATGTCTCCTTATGGACAGCAGAACTCAGACTGGAAAATACATTTTGTGCTGGAAGTTATCGAAATCATAACTACTTTCTGAAGCTACTGGATACCTACAATCCTGATATCTGGACTGGAGCATATATTTGTTTTATTAGTAATGGCCCAAGAGTCCATGCAATGAGATAGCGAAAAAAACATAGAATCTCCCACCCAAATCTAGTAAGTCAACGATATCTGACTACATTAAATAAACAAGCAACTACAGGTTTCTTTCCGCAGCCAAGTCCCCTTATATCAACAGCAATCCAGTTGTAATGGCAGCTAGACTAGCAGCTCACCATAGATCATTAGTCAGATTAGAGTTGTGCTAGTACTATTAATTCGAAAATCAGAAAAGAAATCCAGTATCGCTGCAAATATCACTAGAATATGAGAGAAAACTAGCCAAGGCTTTTATCACTAACCAGGTATAACAATATCACCAAGACCAAGCATAGAGAACGGGCGTGCGGCATCCGCGGTGGGAAATAGAAGCTACAAAAGGAGAGGAACAGATGGATAAATTGAAATACTCATCATGGAACAAAATGACGTTGACAATAATGTGAATTCACCCAAACAAAACACTAACCTTTATTGGAGCATCAAATGATTTGGCAACACTGACCATAACTGGAGTGAAGAAAACCCAGAAAATGTCATACACAAAAAGTCCAGCCTGAAATTATAAAAGGAATTGAGCAGCCATTTTCACAAAACAATATTAAGAAATAATAAAAGGAAGGGCTCAGTGACGATATGTGAAACTACAGCAGAGACTGACTAGGACAGACATTTTTATAAGCCATGCACCAACAAGAATTTCAAAAGTTGTAGAGCTAGTAGTAAACAAGTCATAGTTCCAAATTATCCAATTCACGAGATAGTAAGATCACAGTTCAATCCTAATTGCCAGAGGATGAGTACAATACAGACGATGTAGTGAAAATGCAATCATGAACTTGCCAACACGATACAACCAATCAGAACCAATTTGCTGAAGTACCGAGTAAAAACAGAGAAGGATCATTTATAATACCATCACAGTAAAAGTAGTGCAGGATTGATACTAGATTCTATAATATTACAAATAAATCATAAAAACAAGGACAAAAGCATTATCTACCATGCATATGGTGAGCTGCTAGAAACAATATTAATTATATTAAAAGAAAAGGTATATGCAATACCATGATATGAACAATCACTAGAGATGAAAAATTCAGATCATTAATAGTCATAAAGCACTACATAACACTGGATTCCCAGAAAAATGAAAACTACAGACATTAATAAAGTGATAAAGCACTACATAACACTGCTCTTTTCATACCCAAAAGAAAGGCAACCAAAAGTTATAAGATATCAGACACTTCTAATTGCATTTACAGTACCTACATGACATGCTACTTTCTTCAAATTGTATTTATGGTACATGCACGTCATGCTTCAAAGTGAGGATTATGAAAGCAGAGAGGTGAAAAGGAGGAAGACATGTGGGTGGCTGAAATAATGAAAGGTGTTTACAAGTACACCACTAGAAAATAGTGATATTAAGTTTCAGTTCGTTACAAACTTTGAGTGAATCCATACCAAGAGAATACCACCGGTTTTGAATGATCCTAGTGATAACATCTCAATTCCCTGCAAGATTAAAACTGACATATTAAAGTTTTGAGCAAGTAATAAGCAGGGAGGAAAACTCAGAAGTAGCAGTAAGGGCAAACCTGAATGCAGAAAGCAAGTCCCAAAACATTGTTTGCTAGCCAATGCTTCTTCATGGCATACCATACGCAAAAGAAAAATCCAGGGACTGAAGCGACAACTTGAGACTTGGTAAACTCCACCGACAGTGCTGAAATATGAAGTTAATGAGCTTAAATCACCATCAAGACTCAAGCTTGTAAAGGGGGATAGCATGGAAAATTCTAAAATGATCAAGAAGTCGCAATCATTTTGTGATTGTCAACAAGGCTGAGGCTAATAACAAACTCAAGAAGAGTGATCAGCCGCAGCAAAAGCATTGCAAATCTAGCAAACAATGAGACCCATATCAAACAAAACATTGTCACAAAAAAGTGTGTGTACATGCCATTTAATTGTTTATAGGCAACAGGATCTTCTATAATTTCACTCTTTGATTTATCTTTATTCTTTGTGCAAAATTCAACACATGGTCCCATGGAGGAAATGAAAACTATCATGTTGCCAGAAAAGGAAAGCATCACTGCTGAATTTTCTTCAAGTCTTATTTAGTTAGGGTACTCGATAAGTAACATATGGACTCTTGGTTAGCACATTACTATTATAAAGTACATGGCAAGTTGGAGTTACTAGAGATGCAACAAAACAGTGGCTCAAGACAGTATGGACTAGTAACAGAAATTATGTGTGTTTATTTGACATGAGCTACAAGATGTAGAGCAAAGTGAGAAGCATCAAAATGAAGGTGGGAATCATACAGTGGAAATATGGAGCACGCCAGACAATGGCATTATCGTTCCATCCTTCTGGAAGAAAACGTTTGACGGTAGGAAGCAACGTCGCACTGCATCAGAAAATAGGGGACACATATAATCTCAAGTTTGTGTTCGCACTTTGAAGTATTTACATCTGTGGAAAAACTCTTCAAAGAACAGTTGGAATTACCAGAGAGCGGCAATGCCAAGAATGAAAAAGTAGGCAGTGAGAACAGTGTTGACCAGGTCCTTGGAGAGAAACTTGAACAGAAGGAATAGCGACAGAAGCATAGCACTCCCCACCAACGGGAACCGCATAGCATGCTCTTTGGACATCGTCTCCTGCACAAGAAGAAACGAAGAGGTTGAGTTGGACAGAGCGATACACAAAAAATTCATGTTAACCTATCGCCGTAGTGACCAATCAGGAGATACGTTAACACAGAAAAGATTAGACAGGGGAACATGTTGCACTCACAGCGGGTGGAGTTGACTTGACGGAACGGTAACAGCCCACATAGACAGTAAGACATGCTGTCAGTATCACATTCAAATTTGGGTTCACATTGATCACGAGCGGTGCCAAGCTCAAACCTGCACATGCCGAAACACGCATTAGGACCACGAGTCAGGCAGACATCCTATCAGGTCGGACAAACGATAGGTAACGGCCACCGCCAAAGCGTGAATTCTGAAGAAGCGTACCAGCAAGAGCCAAGTTGGCAGCACGCTCATGTGTTTTCATTCTTCAGCTGGATGGTTTTGTCCCTCCTACGTTAGCTCAGGAGCTTCAGAGTGCCGTGTTCCTGCCGGAGCAAAAATGTAAGCCAACGCCTATGAGTACAGGGACAGATCTAGACTAGATGGTATGCGGCGGCACGCCTCAGAAGCTGTCAAGGTCCCCTAGAGGGATTTAACTAAGAGAATCGATGTCTAGAAACAAAGTAAACTACAGTTTCCTGCACTGCCGCGCCACCTCTCACTTCCTCCCTCGGTACCAACCAGATCTGCTAAATCCTAGGGGACGGACTGCTCGCCGGATCCGGAAAGATTAAAGCTTGGAACTCAACGAATTCCTCCACAGGCGGCAGGGGAGAGGAAAACCCGCAGCACGCGCGTGCCCCCGATCTAGACGGTGCGCCGGGTGCGCGGCGGCACGCCCGCAGGTCGTGGGCAGGTCCCCTAGCGGGATACAGCAAACGGAATCGCCGGATTCATACCTAGTCGCCGGCGGGGTGGAACGCGATGCCCCGGCGAGGGAGACGGGACGGCGACGGCGGCGGCGGCGACGCGCGTGAGAGGCGGAGGGGGTCCCCCGTCGGCGCCGGCGTCGGGCCGGAAGGAGGTTTGGGGATCCGGCTGGGTTCACGCGTGACGCGAGGAGGATTTTGGGTGGAAGGGAGGAGGGGAGTAGTACTTGTACTGCAATAGTATCCCCGGTTGGGGACGATGACGACTCGGATGCCGGATCCGGCCGTCCGTCCTGAACGGCGACGGTCCGGATTGCTCCGGCCACGTAGAGAAACCTTTTCTTATCTTGCCCAACCAAAAATACAATCGGAATTGGAATGTTTGATGTGTCAAATTGTTACCATGAATTATGCGCGTATGTTCATAAAATTTAGTTTAGATGGAGACCTCAAACAAAAAGCGGTGTACGATGCCGAGCAGCTCAACACACGGGGAGAAATTTTGGAAGACGATGTGGAGGTTGCGTGTTCATCTGAAGTTCGGCGTTTTGGTGGCGGGTTCTTTATGAAGTTTGTGCCGGCATGCGGGAAGATGCGGCGAAGACACATTAGAGATGATGCGGTGTGTCTCATGTGATGAGGAGTCAGATATACCATGCTCCGGTACAATGTGAGCATGCATTATTATTTTAGCAGGCGGCGTAAGTTTTCCCCGATGTAAAGCTGCCTTGTTTACACCCTCTGACATGGTCGAGGGACATCTTGGATAATCATTTGATGAAGAAAGAGCAAGTTGCTATCATTATCTCCGTGATGCGGGACGAACCGTGATAAATACACTTCCAAGGAGGTCGCTGCAACGGTCTATGGAGCTCAATGAGAGTCTGGACATTCCCGTGCATTAGTGCCTAGGGGTGCGTGTCCGGTACATCGACATGGTTGGAAGGTATTTAATCAAGGATGGCTAAAGATGAATACTGGTGGAGATACATGCACGGTGAAGGAGTCTGTGTCATGGTGCCGGGATCATAGTGGGCAGTTTCATATGGGACAATGCAACAAATATAATGCACGGAGGAGGAGTGTGTGTCATGATTCCTTCCTTTGTAAACCGACTCTGTACAACCCTAGGCCCCTCCGGTGTCTATATAAACCGGAGGGTTTAGTCCGTAGAGGCTATCAGAATTTGCATAGGCTAGACAGATAGGGTTTAGCCATTACGATCTCGAGGTAGATCGACTCTTGTAAAACCTATACTCATCAAAGTCAATCAAGCAGGAAGTAGGTATTACCTCCATTAAGAGGGCCCGAACCTGGGTAAACATCATGTCCCCTTTGTCTCCTGTTATCTTCGATCCTCAGACGCACAGTTCGGGACCCCCTACCCGAGATCGGCCGGTTTTGACACCGACGCCTATATGTGATGTTCTATGCAGAAGTTGTAATCATCCTAACGGTTTTGTGGATATGTTTACCTTTACCTCTCGCCCGTTATATAACACACTCATCTCGTCCCAATTTTGCATTGTTTTTCATCTTTATTGGTATTTGTGTAATATATATTCTGCACATTTAATGGACGAGATTTCTTTTCTCTCTATCTGATTCCAAAATTTATTGTGCATTTTATAGGGAATAATTACTACTATATTTTGTGTCGTTCTGCTGCTTGAGCTTCACCATAAATCAAAGTCACCCGCCACACATTAGGGCCCAACCCCTCCATCTTAGCATCAATATGGTATTGTGAATAATTTGAAACCTCTACTTTCATTTCCTTGTTCCAGAACAAACCAAGGCCTCCACTCCTACCGGACATGCCAACAACAAAACTACAATCATAACCTAATGATAGCTTCCATTCTATCCTTACTTATTTGATTCTTAACAATTCCTAACACCTTCAGGACAATTTTCCTCGTGATTCACAAAGCACTCGGGCTATAGCGATGTTGCCCGCACTATGATAGTTCCATGCTAGAAGACTCACTAATTTCGGCAGTGATTCTCAAGGGAGGCCACCGATAAAAGCCAGACGATCATTCTTGTTTGATGGCTGGTTCTTTTTCGGTCTCTTCAAATCCCTCTGTGATATGCACTCTATAGGTGGCAGCGGAATATTACTAGGATCCACCCTTTCTCCGTCATTTCCAACTGCTGCAACTAGGGTCAAATCAAGGTTCTTGCATGTTGCACTCCCTTTCCTTGCCCAATTGTACTCCTCTCTCCATCTGGTTTAAGGGGGTTAGATGCAGTGTTGTCATTGTCCTCATTCTCAGAAAATGCGTCACTGGAGGATCTCTTTTGTGGTGCATGTCCTTCTCTAACAGTGTTGTTGTATCCATGTCCCCGGTCTCCCCAAGAAGCAATCACGCCACCTATAGGAGCTACATAAGCCACATTTATGTGCTGCAACACCGGCCATCTTCCCCACTTTTATCTTTCACCTTTGACACCCCATCACCGCACTCCTCGTGGCCATGCCCCATTAGTGCACAGGCTTGACAATAAAAAAGGAATCTTCTCATATTTCACAATTAGCATTTGTCTTCCTTCTCCTTCAATTACCAGAGGCGCGAATCATGTCAAGGGTTTTGTCATAAGACCATGAGCACACGCCCTCACATTGTCTCCCTCATAATAGAGATTCAGCCAGAGCTACACCTCGTGCACCTTCTCAATCGCATGTGTGTTAGATGGTCAACCCCGACTCATGGCGATAAACGTCTAACACCGTAGATCTAAGCCCACACATACAAACCATCCAGAACGATCGACTTGGGATTATCCTTGCCATAATAGTCCTCATGATCACTGTCGAGGGAATTCCCCACCGGGTAGAACCACGATGACATAAGGCCTAGCTAAGAGGTCCATGCATGCCTAGGCCCATGAACGGAAAGCACCAAATAAACACCAGCAGAAGGTGGTGGCGGCCTAGTCAGAGTGGACACCAGTCGGGGGATCTTCATCACTCGGTTTGCCCGTTAGTCGGTTTGCCCATCAATCGGTAGCTTTATCATTCATGATGTAACCAGTCGGATTTCATAGCAGTCCAACGCCCCGGAGCATTCAGAGAGGAGTTACGCATGGGGCTTCACTATACAACAAATGTCAATCATTACCAGCCGCTTCCTTAAAACTTCCTAAGGCGTCCGTTTCACTCATAATGGACATGAAACTGTCGGTATTCAATATGTCATTTAGTAGCACTTATGACCAGCCAATGGACCCTACTGCATGGTGGAATCTATATAAGCCTGTCAGGGATTCTAAGGTGAGTGTTCGGAACATCTGAAATGTCAAACTCATATGCAAGAACAACTCCTAGAAAGGCAGGACTAGGGCTTTTACCTCCACCAAATGAGGGACCTGAACCTGTATACGATCCTATGTCACCCATTGGCATCTCGGTAGAATAAGCCCCATTCATACCCCCCCACTTGCTGTGAGATTTGGCAACACGAGTACACGACAGTTGGCGCCAACTATGGAGCTGCGCATCTATCGATCAATGGCGTAGATGGCCTTTCCTTCTTCATCGACTTCCGGCACCGAGCTGATCCCGGGGGCGATCATCTTCTTCAAGTCGATTAGTTTCATTGCTGAAGATTTCATGTCGAATGTGCTCGCACCTTTTGAGCATTTTATTTTCAAATTTGCATTTTTTCTGAAATCATGTACATTTTTTCCAAATTCACGAACATTTTATACATTCGTGAACATTTTTTCTAATTCATGAAATTTTAAAAAAAATTGTAAACATTTTTTGAACTTGTGAACATTGTTTTAAACTTGTCAACATTTCTTGAATCGGCCAACATTTTTTTTTTGAAAATTTGGGAACAGTTGTTTGAAATTCACAAACAATTTTATTTGGTGAACATTTTTTTTCAAATGCATGAACATATTTGAATTGATGAATTGTTTTGAATAAGCGAACATTTTTTGAACATATGAAGTGTTTTTTGAAAATTGGGAACAATTTTTGAACTTCGCGACCATTTTTTGGTTTTCTGAAAATTTTCTAAAAAATTCGTGAAAATTATTTTTATTCGTGATTTTTATTCAAATTGATGAACATTTTTTGAATACGCAATTATTTTTCGAAAACATGAAACTTTTTTTGAATATGCGAACATTTTTTAAGTCCACGAACATTTTTTGATTTCTTGAAAAAAAATTCAAGTTCTCTAACTTTTTATTGAAATTTTTCTTTTTATTCAACAACATGGAAACTTACAAACGAGAGGCAAAATACGAGAGGGAGAAGCCAGCCCATTTGATGTCGCCAGACTCCCCACCCCTGCGCATTCGCACATTGCCTGGCGTGCAGGTCGCCAAATAGAAAGGTCCCAGTTGTATGGGCACGTCGGTTACCAGCAAATCTCGGGCGCTCCTAAATCTCGCCTTCAGCGAGTCTGGCTTCGGACTCGCTGAAGGCGCGAGCGATCTGGGCCGGCCCACGAGCGCGGGAGGTCACGTCCTCTTTTTGCAACTTTAATGTTTAATATTTTTTAACTTTATCTTTGTACTTTTGTTTATATTTTGTAATATTATA
>NC_057802.1:588238712-588453578 GCF_018294505.1 Triticum aestivum | reverse complement strand
ATGTAGAATGAAAAACAAAAAGAAACAAAGAAAACCAAAAAAATGAAAACTGAAAAAGAAACAAAATGAACCAAAGGAAAAGGAAAATGAAAAAAAGAAGAAGAAAATGGAAAAACCCAAAGAATAAAAAATACAAAAGAATCTTGAGCAATTGTTTGAAAAAAGTTAATCAATCATCTGAAAAATGTTAAATGTCTATAAAAAAATGTTGACCATGTATTTAAAAAATGTTGATCATTTTAAAAAATGTTAAAATTATATACAAGAAAACTCATTTGTCGAAACCAGTAAACCTTGTCTTTGAAAATAAAGAAAAAACGGGGAAGATTGATAAAAAAAAGGAAAAAAATAGTGGAGAAAACCGGGCCATTTCGCGAAAATAAGGCACGACATATAGTTCATAAAAAAACCTACAGTAGCACAGTGATTAGCCGCTCTGGTTATTACCTTGGAGACCTGGGATCGAATCCCCTCGCCCGCGCATAGTAAGTCTGTAACTTTTCTTGTTTTATGTTCGCCGCAATGGGTCGGCCCGTCACTGTAGACTCTGACACAAGAGCAAGCTATCATCTGTCTTAAAGCGAGGAATAGCTGTCACTTCCAACAGAAGACGCGAGAGCTCACAAACACATGTCATCAACGAGTTCATGCGGTGTTCATGGGCGCTGGTTGATGAGGAACTAGGCCAACGTCTGGTTGTGACAACGGAACCTAATGCACGATAGTGGCTCTTCTCTCTTATTGAGACATTATCACATGAGTAGTTTGTGAAAGATGGTGGTCACCCTATGGGCCATATGGTCATCTCGACATAAGGCTATACATGAAGGGATCTTCTAAACATTGGCGGCATTGCATGCGTTTGTATGCATGTTCATTTCGGAGCTTGAGATTGCGCAGGGAAAAAAATATGTGTGTGCCAGTTGCTGCACCTGCGAGTTCTGGAGTCCAACGACCCAAGCTACCCCCCTGGACATGCAAAAAATCTTGTTGATGGGGCTGTACGACCAGGAAGGGGGAGCTCGGCCTTGGCTGTTTGCAGAGACAACGCCGGAAATTACGACATTGGCAGTTCCTCTCTTGTCATCGAAGGGGTTTGTTACCCTTTGGCGCTGGAAGCAATAGCTTGTCGAGAAGCTGCACAAGACCTTCACCTACAAAACATTGTTATAGCATCTGATTCAAAGCAAGTGGTGGAAGATATAAATCTTGGCAATTATGGAAGAATTGGAGTAGTCATCACCAAGATAAAAACTAGAATATCTACTTCTACTTTTACTTATATTTTTGAAGGTCGTGCGGTCAATGTCGACGCACATAGTTTAACTAGTTTTTGTCTTTCATTGACCCCGGGTCGTTATGTTTGGTTTGGCCAGCCACATGACCCAAATTGTGTCCCACTATCTGCGGTTTTTGATTAATAAAGTTTAGCCTCACCCCTCAAAATGAAAAGCTGTCGCGGCAAATCTCTTTTTTTTTTGAGAAACTGGCAAATCTCAAGGTAGGGTAGAAGCATCTGACAGGCCCAAAGTAACATATTGGCCCAGTTGAAGAAGCAACATACTGGCCCAGGAGAAGAAGCCCAACGCTGGAATGCTTCACGGTTTGATTTTTTTGTGCCCTGTACGTGTAAAACGACCACCATAGTTGATGTACATGGAGTTTCTCAAAAAAAAAAGAGTTGATGTACATGGATATATGAGCATATAGTAGTAAATGTGCCCGTGCGTTGCTACAGGAGAAACAACCCTCGCACCCCTTCCGTGGAAAACAAATGATACTCAGCTTAACTAAATCTTACAATTACCGCACATAATAAGACATAATTTTCCATCTTGTTTTGTTCATCTACACATGGGTCTGTTTTCAACCGAGCTCCGCTTCAGAACATAAATCTTCATCATCCCTTTATTTGTCTAATCATCACCCCTTGCTATGGTCACCAGCATTACATATCATATTAATCTTTAGCCAAGACAATTATACTCAAATGATGTTTGATGACTTGATACTTTTTATACCGAATCTTCAGCAATATTGTTTTTTCTACCTATCTTCAATAAAAAAGGACAAGAGGAAAAAGAGAGAGAATGCATGCATTTGTTGCCTTAACTTAGGAAGGGAGTCTATTTCTAATCCTAAACGCTTGCTATATCATTGTATATTTTGAAAATCGTCCCAATCTTCTTTATAGTATGATCTTTGAGGTAGACTGCAAGTTCCCATACATAACATAATCGGTAACATTTAAAAAACGACTTCCATCAATTTCCGTTGTAGCCGGGTGTGACTTTCCGTTTTCATGTTCTAACGCATAACCATTAGAAGTAAGTCTTAATAGCGTAGTTCTATGTTCCAGCAGAATAACGTTTGTTAAGCACAACTTAACATGCACGACAACATCAATCATCCTCCTTATAGTCTAGACCTGTCATATATGCAGAAACTGAAATAAATAGATAAAGCTTCCCAAGAGACAACTGATTAGTTCATACTTGAGAACTAGAAGCATATTACGAAAGTCTGCTCTCTTGATTAGGCGACCTAATCAAGATGTACATATATACCTGGATGTTTAGGATTTGTCAAAGCGTACATTCGATGTGGTTAGAAATGTTATGCCAAATAAAGCAAACTACTCTAAAAGAGATGGATAGTTGTTATATTATTCAGCAGAATATAACATAAATGGATGCAGTTTTCAACTTTTACCAGTTGTCACTGATAAGGTTTACCGTGAGCTAACACCTTGAAGCGAACACGAATCTTTAGAGCCACAATCAAAATTTTGCACAGCTGAAATTAAAATACTGGTAAAACAATTATTACCACCATAAGTATTCTGCCTAAACTGTCCTATTCACTCAAGGATTCCGGGGAGCAAGATGCAAGGAGTACTAAATTACTGGGGGTAATGAAAGTTCCAATGTAGAAAAACTTGCCATTTTCATATTCTTTGGTAAACACATATTGTACTCGAGCAATAAAATCGTTTCTACAGAATCGAAGGTTTGAATCTTCTCCGTTATTAGATGGAAATAAAAAAAATGTCAGTGTCATTTATATAGAATGCAAAGAAGCAACTTCAAGTGCGCGCCGGCGCTGCGGAGTAGACGCTCACAGGAGGCCGCGCATGCATGCAGCACACCTTGTCGCGCATGTACACGGCCTGTGTCGATCGCACGCGTGAAATCCAGAGCAAACACCAATTCTAGGTGTGTCACGCGAAAAGTATAATCAATAAGTAGCTATCAGGATTGTTACCACGAACAAGAACAAATAAAACAAACTCGATCGGAGAAAACATTGCAGCGTGCGCATGCACCCAATCTAGCCAACGTCCTCGTCGACCACGTAACAGCGACGTTCCAAGTTAAGTTAATCCCACCCACCACCAACGCCGGCCGCACGGCATGCATAACTCGCATCAGCGCCGCGTCACTGGCGACTGAAAAGCGACCCTGCCGTCCATCCCATTCCCATACCGTCCAAATTAACGGACGACGGGCGGAGGAAACGATCGACACACGCGACGCATTGGAAACGGAAGGAGAGAAAAATGGGCGGGGTCCGGGAAACGACAGAGGACAAAGAAGGAGCGTACGGGACGCGCAAGGCGATCTAGCAGCTGATGCTGACGCTCATCTTTCGCTTTCCCCGGTTACGCCGCCCCAACCTAAGCAACTCTCTCTCTCTCTCTCTCTCTCTCTCTCTCTCTCTCTCTCTCTCTCTCTCTCTCTCTCTCTCCTAACGCCTAAAGCCTACCTTCCCTCCCACCGCCGGAGCAAGAACGACCCCCGAAACCTCTCTCGATTCACTGGGCCGGCGCTCTCGTCGCCTCCCTCTGTCCACGGGATTTGGCGAGGTAATTAAGGCGATAATCGCCCTGCTAATCTTTGCTGTAATTCTCGCCTGAGTGTAGTGACTCGCGCCTGCTCTTAATTAGTTCTGATCGAGGCCGGCAGTGCCGCTTGTCCATTCGGCTTTTGGTTGGCTCAAGTGGGGAGTTTATTAGTTTCTTTGTGTGATGCTCTGGTTGTGGTTGTGTGATTGCGATGCCTTGTTTGTTTCTTCCCTCCAACGGAGATAGTTGTCGCAGATCCACCCAGACCAACATTCACCTCATCATGCTTGGAGTTGAAAGTTTTGACTGCTGACTGATCGGTTACTTAGTCGGCTTATTGACGGCCGACCGATCGATCTCACTTTCCCCAAATTCACTCTATATATGGTCGAAAATATCCTACAGAGCGATCGTGGGATTCTGATTCTGATGCTGGCCGAAAAGATCCTACAGAGCGATCGGGGGATTCTGATTCTGATGCTGATACCGTTCCCTCGTGTAATTGTTGTGTGCACAGTTATTGAGTATAACTAGTAGCAGATTCATGTGTTAGCTCATTTATTACCGTTCTCTGTTGTTTTTTCAGCTCAGGATGACTGCATTTCTTGTACTCCCTCCATTCGTTTTTATAAGACGTTTTGGACAGCTAGCTTTAAACTGTTTTGGGCACTGTTTGAATAGTCTAAAACGTCTTACAAAAGTGAACAAAGGAAGTATTCAGATCTCTTCCATGCTTTATAACGCATATATGCCTAGTCATGGTAGTATTAATTTGTGAACCTTTTTAAGAACACTTTCCCCAAATTTGACAAGGGAACTTCACCCATTTCGTTGACCTTTGAACCACTCTTGCCCTCGCCATTAATGTCCCATAGTGATCTTTTATGGCCAGCCCACTCATTTGACACTCAAGGCCAGTCGATCTCTAAGAAAAGGGAATCGATTCAAGTGTTTCAAAATCACCTTTCTGTGACGTACGTGCTTTAATTAGGTCAGCAGCAATCATCCGAGTGGAGAGAGTGGAGAAGGGAGATCGATATACTTGAAACTGATTTCAATTCCTGATTGAACTACAAAACTGTTTGCTGAATCACATATGTCGTTTCTCTTGTTTTGACATAGTGACAATGGATGGGAACACCAGAGGAGGCGGACATTCTGAAGCATTAAAGAACTACAATCTGGGCACAACATTAGGTATTGGCTCATTTGGAAAAGTGAAGCTTGCAGAGCATAAGCTTACAGGACAAAAAGTTGCTATAAAAATTCTGAACCGTCGCCAAATGGAAATTATGCAAATGGAAGAGAAAGGTATGCCTCCATGTCTAGGATACATTCGGCTTGCTTGCTCAACATTTCGAGTTATCTGCTTAGTTTCAGTGCTGGTCAGACTTATAGGTTTGTTCCTGATTCCCAGTTAATCAATTAGTCGAGATAAAGTACATTTGCAGCTGGAATTTCTTCATAGGCTGAATGTCTAACGATTTACTTCTATTGTTTTCTCATATCTTGTTTCAGCAAATAGAGAAATTAAGATATTGAGGTTGTTCAGTGACTTCATTCACCCTCATATCATCCGGGTTTATGAGGTCATTGACGCACCTAAGGATATATTTGTTGTTATGGAATATTGCAACAATGGTGAGCTATTGGACTACATTATTGAGAAAGGGCGGTTACAGGAAGATGAGGCTCGTCGAATCTTCCAGCAGGTGCCCTTTCTGTTCTTGGCATGTCGGAACACATTCTTTGGGAATACCAATGAACTTTGCTGACCTTCCTATTTTAATCGTGAAATGTATGCACATGCTGGCCAATTTTCTAGTGTCCACATCCCTCACATGCTTAGACTAGCCACAGTGAGGGTAACTTCAGCAGTAACATCAAGTCTAACTAAGCAAATTTGCTTATGTGCCAATAAGTTATTGAGGAGATTGGTAGTTTGAGTAACTTAGCTAGTTATAGTAACATCACATGTCCCAATGCACTATGAGTCTATAACCTAATAAAGGAAGCTTTGCATGACACCACACTTATGTTACTGCCCACTATGAAGGCAGTAATATAGTCTAGGGATATGTGTATATTACTATGCACTGTGGCTAGTCTTACTGTGCAAATCAAGATCAATTTGCTTGCACTAGTAGAAAACGGCAGAACCGGCACTAAAGGGTGGAGACTAAAGCCCCCCCCCCCTTAGTACCGGTTCAGCACGAACCGCCACTAAAGGCCCACCACGTGGCGCCAACCGGTACTAAAGTTTTTTCTTAATTTTTTTGGAAAAAATTGATTTTTTTTCGATTTTCAATTTTCTGAATTATTTGATGATTTAGTCTCTAATCACCCCTCTTAACTGCTCAAGTGAGGATCACTCATTCCAAATCGTCTAACTTCCCGGCCGGTCACCCATCAACTCACTACCCCAGTCTGAGCACGCTTAACTTCAGACTTCTATTCCCCGTACTTTGCAAGTCTACACTTGTTGTTTTCCTGACAGATGTAAGCTGTCAATCCTATTAACCCTCAGGAGTTTAGCTTAAGCATTAGGTCACACGTTTCACCGTTTGAGTTTGAAACTATTATTCTAAAAAACAGTAATTATTTACTGACACTAATATTTCTTGAATAAGTAGTTTGACCATAGTTTGACCACAATTTGACCACAGTTTGACCAAATTTGACCAAAATTCAAAAAACTGAAATAATTATTTAGTAACACTAATATTATTGAATAATTATTTAGTAACACTAATATTTCTTGAATAAGTAGTTTGACCATAGTTTGACCAAAATTCAAAAAACCTGAAATTTGAGCATATCTTTTTTTCCTTTTAGAATTTGAGGATTCTCAAAATTTGCAAACAGGCCGTGGGCTGTCAAAATCGGATGCGGATTTTCGTGCTGAACATTTAAGGTTTTTAATTTTCCTAACTCTACATCTCGAAGAATTTTATTTTTTGAATTTTTTATCATTTTCTTTTGTATTTTTCAAAACATAAATGGCGATACACGCGCTGGGGGGGGTAGAGTTTTAAAATTGCCCTATAGTCCCGGTTTGTGTCTCCAACCGGGACTATAGGTCAGACCCCTTTAGTCCCGGTTCGTGCCACGAACCGGGACTAAAGGGGCTCGTGGGGCCCCGACCTGCCACCAGCCTGCCACCACCCCTTTAGTACCGGTTCGTGACACGAACCGGTACTAAAGGTTCAGTCACGAACCGGCATTAATGCATAGCCGTTCGAACCGGGACTAATGTGTCTCACATTAGGTCCTTTTTCTACTAGTGTTGGTTTGCATTCGTTGACTAAGTTTTAGCTAAGGATTTTTTTTTCTCGATGCCATTTTTTCTGGGAGTGTCCGGAAACATCATGTGGAAGTAATTGTGCATCATTCGCAAAATCATGGAATATTCAAATTTCTTTTGCCCAAAAGTTCCAAACAAATTTCGAATTCAAAACATTCTAGCGTATAAATATATTATATTTAACATATAGTTCATGCTAAGTTGTTGCTGGCCCAGATTCGACTCTTCATCATTGGCGCCATCGCTAATATTTTTTATGCACTAAAAAAATAAAGTTTGCAAAAAACGTGGAGTTGACTTTTGGCGACCTCCAGCAGAGAAGT
The DNA here is from genome assembly GCF_018294505.1 of Triticum aestivum. NCBI lineage: Eukaryota > Viridiplantae > Streptophyta > Magnoliopsida > Poales > Poaceae > Triticum > Triticum aestivum. The sequence continues at coordinate 588,446,107 of NC_057802.1, read as the reverse complement.
GGGGCTCCTGAACCACCTTGCTATGGGCAATTTTATGGTAGCCCATACATACTCCCTTTTAGCATCATCTTGACGTTTGAATTCAAATGATTTCTTTTTCGAGCGGTATCGACTTTTCTCGGGGCTCATAGAAATTTCCTGTAACCGGTCGTGTTACCGGAAAATTCGACCGAAAGAAAAACCTTATAGGTTTTAGCTCAAGACTTGTACCACATATTGTTGCAAGGTTTCCAAAGTAATTGCTTTGTCTTTTGGATTGAACTGATCAATTCCTTGATGCGTCGATGTTTTAATATCACTTTGGTGTCTTCATCTTTTGATGCCTTGATTTTCTTAGTACCCGTAATTAAACCAATTCTTGTTTAAATGGCATCCTATTCTTCATGACTTGATTGTCCCAGTCTTAGATCTTAAATCAAACTGTGCTTCAAAACATACAGAGATGGTATTTCCTTCTGAAGGCGAATATGTAATTTGAAGGTTTCTTTCAGATTCACTGAATGCATATTGAGGTTTTGTATCAATAGTTTTTTAATTAAATTTTTCCTGAACAGATTATATCAGGTGTTGAATACTGCCACAGAAACATGATTGTTCATCATGATCTAAAGCCAGAAAACCTTTTACTTGATTCCAAATATAATGTGAAACTTGTTGACTTTGGGTTAAGTAATGTCATGCATGATGGCCATTTTCTGAATACAAGCTGCGGGAGTACAAACTATGCTGCACCAGAGGTATTCACTTATTTCTGTTACTCGCGTCTTTATCCTCATGCTTCTTCACACGCGTCGTCTGCGTTAATAGCTTAGCGAGTGTTTCTGTGCAGGTTATCTCAGGTGAAGTATATGTTGGACCAGAGGTTGATATTTGGAGCTGTGGGGTGGTACTTTATGCTCTTCTTTGTGGCTCTGTTCCATTTGATGATGAATATACTCCCAACCTGCTCAAAAAGATAAAGGTGAGGCAGAACATATGTATATTAAGTTGGATCTGACAAGTGTATACCTTTTGTAGATTAGTTGGACTTTAGGATTCATTTTATGTCTGGAGATTTGACTACCCCTTGTCTGGTATTCCAGGGAGGTAACTATATCCTTCCAACTCATTTATCTGATCTTGCAAAGGATTTGATCCCAAGAATGCTTCTTGTTGATCCCATGAAGAGAATCACAATTCGCGAAATTCGAGACCACCAATGGTTTCAGAATCACCTTCCTCGCTACCTGGCAGTGCCTCCACCAGACACAACACAGCAAGCCAAAATGGTACCCATCTATTTCACATTTCACGCGACAGTCATACGTGCACAGTAAAACTTTTGAGCCTTTATCCACTAATATATACAGAATCTTGGATGGATCAAGGAAAACTAACATCGATACTTTTGTCATGAAATGATTTTTTTTGTACGAAGAAGTTGGAAACTCTATTTGAGAACATTGTTTGTAATGGCAAGATGCAACTATGTGTCTAATTTGAGAAAATTATAATAAACTATAATGAATATGACCATCATCTTAGTCGTTTGACTTGAAAGCCATGAATAGTGATACACGATTGCCCGTTTTTGTGAATGATTTTTTTCTTCAGAATTTTCATATTGGAAGTTTGGTCATTTTGCTCGCAACAAGTACAAATAAAAGGAGTCCACGTGAAACAATTGCATATTTTGAACTTGTATTCTTTTTCTTTCATTTTCCGAAAATAGGGTCAAAATGGCCGGCATGGCTATCCGAAACTCTAAGTGGTTTTTCCATATAATGACTACTTGTGTAACTAAAAATATTTTTTCTGCTAATTTTTAGGACAGAACTATCACATACTTGCAGTTCAAATTTGAATTACTTTTGGGAAATCGACATAAAGTCATTTAAATGTGAGAAAGTAGCTAGAAATCTAGGAAATCCGCAAAACTTGAGAAGTTTCCAAAAATATGGTGCACTTTTTGTGAAAATTGGAGTGGTGCCATTTTGCACCCTTTTTTAACCCGCTTCACAAAAATATCCATTTTGACACTTAGAAAATGGAAACAAATATTTTTTTACAAGAAAGTTGAAAAATCTATTTGGACACATTGTTTGTAATGGCAAGATGCACCTAAGTGACATTTGTCATAAACTATGCAATAAATGTGACCACTGCCTTAATCATTTGAGACCATATTTTGGCATGGCAAAAAGTGTTATTAATATGCCCTAAAATGAAAAATTTCTCAACATGAAAATGATTTGTCTCGTCAGAATGAAAAACATAGATTTTTGTATCATCTTCATCTGAGGTCGTATGCAATTTCAACAGACAAAATGGTGCGACACAGTGAATACCCCTTTTGTCGAGTGTAGCACTCGGGAAAGACACCCGAAATCACTTTTTTTGTTGAGTTCCTCTGTTTTGCCGAGTGTTTTGTCCACGACCCTCTGCAAAGCACATGTTTACCGAGTTTTTCTTTTTTGCCAAGTAGTTTTTTGATGACACTCTGCAAAGATATGATTGCCGAGTACCTGACGAAATGGACTCGGCAAACATGAATTTTCCAGTAGTATATACACTGACCGGCCCGGTGACCATCCTTCAAAAGAGATTATTATGGTACCAAAGCCAGCTCTCCACATGTGTGTGTGTGTGTAGTATAAAAAAGTATGTGTTTTGAGTCATACATTTTTTAAATATTATTATTTCATTTTTGAATTCACATCAACTTTGGTTATTATTGTATATATCAAAACCGTACCAAAATAATTATGTATATATAAAAAACCAACCGTATTTTAATTTCATAATATTGTATCTTCCAAAATATCAATACTGTACAAGCCAAACAAACATATAAACCAAACTATACAAACAGAATGCAGAGTTAAATGACACCGCCTAGAGAAGGCCCCGCTGGCATCCTTCGACGGCATTACGTGGAGATTAGGAGGAGGAGTGAGCCATTCTGGTGGCGGCTAGGTCAACTACCCGAGCAGCCCACGAGAGTGACACGGGGGTGGAGTTTAGGGGGCATGATTAGGAACACAATAGTACATCTACAAAACATTTTACAAAGCTTTACCTACCGTTCTAAATACAGAACAATTGCCCACTATTATCACCGTCCACCAAGCCGAGACATGAACAAAGACGCTCAATCTATTTCCATGTGAACAGACTCATCTGTAGTCAAACCGTGAAATTCGTTTGTTATTTTCTCCACTAGTATAATTTGAATTTGCTGCATGTCGCCATTATATTTAGATTTTTGTGTATTGATCTTTGTCTATTGAATTAATAGGTAGTTTCGATTGACAATATTTTTAGATCTCCCAGAAAAAATACAATATTGATAATAATTCTCAACATTGTGCGCGTAAGAGTTTGATTCATTGCAGAGACTTTAGATTTTGAGGGGTTTGATTTTAGAACAACAAACCATGCCTTCATCTAATACAAACGATGCACCAGTGGGTGCTGTTTCCTTATTTTTTAAATGCTCATACTCGTCTCTGTTGTAATCACACATCAGATTCAGATACTTTAGAACTTCAGGTTCTATAACATTAATTCTGTTGTTTTGCAGTTTATCAGAAATTTTCTTTCGAAGCTTTGATTACCATCCAACCAGGGGAGATAACACGTGAGATTAGCAGTCTTACAAATTTAAGTGTTCGAAGACGGGATGCGCTTTTCCCCAAGCTTCAGAATTCTGCAGTTCGTCTGTTTTTTTTTCTGCAGTTCGTCTGTTGAACTAAGAAAATAATTTTATACTTTAGATACGAAGCCACTTATTGAATGCACCTTTTCTTAAGCTTGAGATTTGTACAGTACGTGTGATGATCTATGAATAGAAAATCCATGCCTCCAATTGACAGGGTCTCTCTTAATTTGTTGGGCAATCAGACTCTATTTGCTTGAATTTCTGACCTGTTGGGGAATATAGTCGTGCTCGGCAATGCTGTTCGCGGGTGCTACAACTACAACCTAATATTATCGGGAAATGCTGAGACTGATAAATGCCGATTTTCATCTAGACGACAACATTGGACCATATTCGGACTACAACCTAATATTATAGTTTTTTTACCAACATGTATCACTACTAGGGAAAAGCTTGACAGTAGCGCGGGTTTTAGGCCTACCAGTAGCGCAGGCGGTAGCGCTACTGGTACGGCGCTACAGCTAAAGTTTAGCAGTAGTGTGGGTTAACCAACGCTACTGCTATATCCACTTAGTAGCGCTTTCTGGAAATGGCGCTACTGGTAATTACTAGTAGCGCTTCTTGCAGCCCGCACTACTCCTATTATTCCGTATTATATTTACTTTTTATTTCATGTTGTATTCATACATCTTTATACAAGTTTTCATACAATATCAATTTAGAGATTGTTTTTACATCATAATAAGTTATTACATCACTGGGTGAAAGAACCGTGGACTAGTTTCAAGTGGATAGACATCCACTTGAAACTAATCCGCGATTCTTTCACTCAATGATATAATAAATATCATCATCATCATCATCATCATATTATTATTATTAACAACTTATCATCATAATACATCATTCTCATATAACACCTCCTCATGATCATCATTTTCATCAATGAGACATCACATAGCAAGTTGGTCACTAGCCATAATCACAACTCCTCATCATCATCAACTCTAACACATTGTACCACATAATAAACATTGTACCTAGGATCTACTTCTCTCTCATAGGACCTACTACATTCTCTTAGGTAAAATAACATAAAACAAGATATGCCCTGACTCTCCATTATGAAGAATGGAGATTATCCTGTCTCCAATTCTTGCCTTTCGCACAATGTTGCTACCAAGAACCTCCCTACGACTGACCATACATTTTTTCCATTCTTTGATTATCATGTGTTCACCGGTTTTAGAAATCCGGTATGGACATGTGTGATTCGTAGAATGACATGGCTGTATGTTCAAAACATCAAGGTGACCATTCTGAAGCATCAGATGAGGCACACAATCCTTCGGGATTTTCTGTCGAAAAACATAGTAATAACTTCGTAGTTAGCAATGTAGTTCAGTTTTAGAAGTATGCAAAAGATGCACGGATGCCGTAATAGTAAAAAATCTTACCATGACATCTCTATGGATGTTACCGTAGTTCAACACGTGCACTAGTGGCACGTATTGACCATAATGTGGAGGAGTTTGATAATAGATATTGTAATTCTCAAGATCAGTACAAAATGCGATCAGATGATTTTTCTCCCGATAAGTTAATTCTGAGCCATCAGTGTAGTAGATTCTGTCTACCATCTTCCGCACATTGTTTGAAGAATGAAAATAAGCTGTCAATGAAATAAGTTCAACTATTTTGAAATAAACAATATAAATTAGTTAATAACTATGATTGAGAAACTCACAGCGCGGTAGAATTGGAAGCGTATCAACAAGGACCCAAATATCCATATTGTCTTGGGCGATGTCAGGATCACCAAGATCCATGGTGACAAACATACCCTCATAAAAACCATACATCTTGCAAAGTGCTTCCCAATTTGTGCAACCAAAATGGGTTACGCTTTCAGAATTATACAGATTTACTTTAAAATCCATACCATGATAGGTCCTTAGGTGAATTTTCTTTGCTTCAAAACTTTCATGGTCTTCAAAATCCATCCACTTCAAGACATAGCGTCTTGCATGGCATGGGATAAGCTAGTCGAATTGTAAAGATGAAAATTACACGTTGAAATAGTTGAAGTCGTGCTTAATTACGAAAAAAACACTTGTCGTCGTTGCGTACCATTTCAACATCGAAGGTCTCCTGTAGCTTAATGCTGAAGCACCGATCTTCGTCCAGGTAAGGCCTGCCGCACAGACCTCGGTCATCGTTGCACCAGTCGCACTCCCCGGGAGACTTTCGTTGTCCGATGACGACATTTCCTATGTTCATAATTCAAAATTAAACTTGTACAATTAAATATATGTACTACAAAAACTAAATTAGATCATTATTATTCATCACTGGTTAACTATCGGTCTACCGAGTCTTTTTTTGAAAACTCTCAGCTCACGTGGTGTATATATTCGACCGTCGGTGATGGTTGCTCCTCCCTTCGTCCCCGAGTGCATTACACCAAAAAGTCTAGCACACGGGAACGAAGGAGAAGCGAACCCCACGACAACAGTCGGGATTCATCGTCCTCTCATATATGGTGGAGCCTTGACAGACTTAAAGTCAACCCGAAATGTCGTTTAATTATCTTTCTAGAAAATCCAGGCCACTCGATATTTCCTACATATTCTAGCACAAGTCATGCCAAAATTCACGGAAAAATCCGGCATGACCTTTGCTAAAAAAGGACATATCGAGCGCCTGAAATTTGCCGGAACGGAAATTAATCAACACTCCGGCAAAACATAGGCCACTCGGAGGTGTAACCTGCAAACATGACCGGCCACTTGGCCAAGCACATATCCTATTTGAGCAACACAAGATATACATGTTTTTATCTACATCATATAAGCATTCAAACTTGATGGTCATTGCATTCCAATGGTTGAAAATATGAGCAAAAACATTTTAAAATATCTTATAGGACTCATATTGACATGGAGATTTGGCTGGTCTCACCTCGAGGTCGGAGGGGGTCGGTGACGGGGACGACGGCGGGGATGATGGAGGGGCTCCTTGATTTCTGCAAAAAAAAACCTATAAGCTATCAACTAATCAAATGCATACGCCTTGCATAGTGGGGGTCTAATTTGAGCATTCAAAATATGAGTACTTCTCCAATTTGAGCATTCAATAAGCAAAACCAAATTGTAAAATAAATAAGTATTCAAATTAGCATGCATTCAATAAGCAAAACTAAATCATGTCTTGCGTCCGTACATCATCGAATATTATCACTAATACATGTCGAATAGTATCATACATATAACATCACTAATACAACTAAAGCCCTAGCGAAGGACGGGAAATGGCGCGGGCGGTGGATACCCAAAAAGAAGGAACCATCACAGGATCATAGCTCCAGTGAGATCCCTGAAGAACCTGCCAGGTATTGGAGAACCTGCCCTCCAACGCAACCATGTAGAGACGGACGTGCTCATCCTCCTCGCTGACACGGTGACGTACCACCTTCGCGGAGTCCTCAAGCCTCTGCACCGTCACTGGCCCACGCGACCGCCACCAAAAAAGGTTCGGGTCAACGACGGGCTGGCTCCTCACCAAGCTGCGCCCCTGGTAGGTAGCACCTCCCAGTACCAGCCCGGCGGAGTCCAGTCTTGGACATGGCCCCTCTGATGAAGCAGGTGTCCTCCGCCGAGTCGACGACGAAGATGCGAGATAGGCATCATCGACGTCGATGCGGGAATAATTGCTTTAACTAAAAAAATAACAACTAAAGATAAATTTTCTTACTAAAAATAAACTAGTTCTATTAATTCAACTAAACACGTACTATAAATAAAAATAAACTAGTTCTTACTAAAAATAAAATAGTTCAACTAGTTTTATTAATTTTCTTACTAAAAATACACTATTTCTATTAATTCAACTAGTTCTTACTAAAAATGTACTGGTTCAAGTAGTTCTATTAATTTTCTTACTAATTCTATTAAACACTACTGCCCTAGTTTTTAAGCATTTACAAGTATTAACTAATTAGATGAACCATACCTAGGAGCTATTGCCCTAATTAGCATTTAATTTTATGAACCCTAACTAATTTGAAGCAATCTAAAATTTGATGAACCCTAGGAACCCTAGCTAGGCAGAGGTAGGGCAGGAAGAGGAGGAGGAGGTGTAGGCGTGCTCACCTCGGGTGAGCGGCCGAGGGAGGGGCAGGCGGCGTCGAGGTCAGGGTCGGGGCTCGGGTGCGCGGCGGAGGGCGGCGATGTAGGGCGGCGTCGAGGTCGGGGTCGGGGGCACCGTCGAGGGCGTGCGGAGGGCGACGGGAGAGCATGCGGCGGCCGACGGCGATGTAGGGCGACGACGGCGGCGAGAGCAGATGAGTTCGATTTGGGGAAAGTGGCCGTGGGGAAGAAAAAGCGCGCGGTTAAGTCAAAAATAGCAGTAGCGCGTTCTAGAAAAACACGCTGCTACAACAACCTTAGTAGTAGCGCGCTTTGCTTAAGCTCGCTACTACTATTGGTAGCCTGGCGAGAACAGTAGGGGAATTGTAGTTGTAGCGCTTCTTCCTTGAGACACGGTACTGCTATAAACTTAGCTGCAGCACGTTTGTTTGCCACGCGCTAGTGGTAAGTAGTTGTAGCGCTTGTTTTTATCCCGCGCTACTGGTAAGATTCTGTGTATAAGGTTTTCCCCAGTAGTGTATAGTATACAGACATGATTCTAAGTCAGTCCAATATCTTAAAAAAATATCTATAGACCGTGCGAATGTACGTGTTGACGACTAGTCCAATCCTAATCATCCACATCAGCACCCCCATAAAATGTCTGCACAGCCTTTCATATGTCTAGCATTACTCGATCACGAAATAGAACAACTGCCCACTTTCCAGAAATAAGAATAGAAGCTCCTCAGGCCGCTCCTCAGCGATTTGAGCCTCCTGGCCGTCGGATCTGGTTGCTTGATGGATCTTGGGCCGTCGGATGGATCGCGTGGAGGACCTCGGCCGTCAGATCAAAAAAAGTTACTGCTGGAATGAATAGTTACCGTCTCGTTCGTGCCACCGCCCGTAATTACGCTGCCCCGCCGAGGGCATTTTCGTCATTTTGCTTCCTGGGGGTATAAAAGGCGGCCACGCCCGTGGTGAAACCCTAGCCGCCTCGCTCCCTTTCTCGCGCGTCGCCGCCTGCCTCCTCTCCTACCTGCGACCCCGCACCACGTCTTCTCCCAGGCGCCCACTCGCCCCGCCCCCGATTGAACCCTAGCCGCCACTCCTCGCTGGCCATCCTGCCCGTCCACGGCCGCCACGCGCATCCCCGCCAGAGGGCGTCGCCGGTTGTGGGCGCGCCTCCGCGGATTCGCGCCGCGGTTGCCGGAGGCGTGCGCGCCGCGGGTCAACCTCCTCGGGGACGATGGGCGCGGCCCCGCCGTCCCGCCCTGCCCGTCGCGGCCCCGCCGTCCCGCCCTGCCCGCCGCGGCTGCCATGGACGAGCTCGAGCTCGACTGGGGAGCAAGGGGCCGCCCCGCCCGTCCCGCTGGCCATGGCCATGGCCAATGACCACGGCCCCGCCCGCCGCGGCGGCCATGGACGAGCTCGAGCTCGATGGCGGAGCAACGGGGAGAGGAACGTGAGGCTATGGGGGAGGAAGAAGATGGCCCCCTCGTTCTTGCCGTCAGTTCGTCGCTCGATCTGTGCCAGCCTGCTGCGTCAAATGTGATGGATTCGTTGTGCGACGCCGGTGTTCCTTGTTCTTGCCGTCGTTGCGCTAGATCTGATGGTGCGTTCATCAATTTGTGGGTAGGCATTTATTTTGCCCCGTTCTTGGTCATTCCCCGCAGCTTAACCGTGATTTTGTCTCTGATTTTGCTGCGTATTGATCCATCGTTTGCAGGTGCTCGTTCTTCTCGTCAGTTCGTTGCTCAATCTGTGCCAGCCTGCTGTGTCTTCATCCAGGGATGTACAGGTCGACTGCTTTTCCTCTCCTTCTTTGTGCTTCTCTTCTTTCCAGACCTAGGGTTACATTTGTGAAGTAGTGTATATTCCTTGTCTTTTCTATATGAGTACGCTGCTAGATTCGGTCTATTGTGTGCAGGCTGGCCAATGAGAGGCAAAGGGTATTATTCCCTGGTTGGATTTATGTGGTGTCCTATCTTCCTTAATTCCTGGATTATAGGTGTGTGCTTCTTGTTCCTTGTCTGGATCGTGCTAGGCCCTAGTTTTTTTTTGTTCATTTGCACATGATTCTGGGTGCTTTTCTTCTTTTCTTTTTGTTTACTACTTATTTTTGGCTTTATACCAATAGCCTGCTAGTTTGTCGGTTGGTCCTGCTCATCCTCTGTTGTGATATTGAGGCATGTAGGCTTCAATTTACTGTTGTCCATTTGAGTTAGGCTGCTTAATTTAGGTTTGTTTACTAAGTTAATTAGATTTCTAATTTAGTGATTATACCTCCTTTGGTTTTTATGGAATTTGGGTATACGTGCCTTTGCTACCTATTCAGTCAATGCTCTGCTCAGTTTTAGTTTCTTTGGGCGTGTGTTTTATATAGATTTCTGGTCTCTCCTTCCGGCCTACCGTATTGTTTTATAATTTGTCTCTCTTCACAAACCTAGGCTTAGTTAGTGTTATACCGTACTAGATTATGTGTTCTGCCCAGCAGCGTATTTATGTGTGCTTCTTGGTTTGTCCAGAGAGTCTGATTAGAGAAAGGTCAGTTCACCTCTGTAGCTTTTGTATAGCAGTACACATGTGTGAATAGAAACTCTTCATGCAAGGTGGCAGTAAACGGCCTTTCGATTTTACCTTAGGCACTACAAGCAGCCAATAGATAGACCCATTGCTTGCATGATGATAAATTTTGCCCACAAGAATGTCCTAACAAATCTTATCTTTGATTGTAGCTAAAAGAGAGCTGACTAGGCCCGCCTGGGAAAGCAGGTAAGCACATTTGTGTCTGGTGTGTCAGATCTGCTAAATTGAACTCTTGCACTTCAAGATAGATTTCCATGTATTATTACTTTTGACTGACAGCGAGTTTAAATTGTTGCTCTGTAGTGATAATACTCTTAGATTATTTCAGCCTTATTGATTTGAATGCTGAAATATCTTTCTGACCCTATACAAAAAATATTGTTTTGTGTAAATAATGCATCGCATATTTTTTACTGTTGGCAAATGAATTATTTATGTATAGTTACTACCAAATTATCAGAATAATAAATCTATCACTCGCTCCAATTATTTGTAATTCTGGGTTAGGCTTTTCTTATCTAAACTACTTGATGTGACAAAATATCTTAAACAAGCTCTGTGATTTGTATGCTCTCTTATATTATCAAAGATGATTGCACTTATATGATATGTTTGATAGTTCCTATATACTCCGAAAGAAAAAAATAGCTGATGTTCCGCTCCCTGCAGGCCTGCACTTGCATCGCGCCCTTTCCTCTCCCTGCCGCCTCGCCTATCTCCCTGCCTGCTCGTTGCCCCGGTCGTCTTTGATGGTGCTCCTAGATGTGCTATACATCACCTCCTCACCTCCTTGGCCACTTCGGTGCCCATGGCTTTCGTGCTCGTCGGCGGGATGGTGCAAGGCGCAACTCCGACGTGGTTCCTCACTGGTTGGATGGCGTTCAGGCGCAACCCCGGTGCCCTCTGAGTACTGCCTCGGCTACAACCTCCCTCTGTGAGCTCCATCTTCCCCTGCTCTGCTTCGGCTACTATATGGGACATGGCCAGGGCTATGATGATCAGTTATGGCTGATATAGGCATGCTCTCAAGCAGTCGAGGCACTTGTGGGTATTAATTTGGATCCTCCCTCGTTTCTTTGAGCTGTTTTGATCACGTTCTTATTTTAGTGGCTCTATCCTTGGATGGTTATTTCTAATGAGTGATAACTAGGGCAGTTAAACACTCGTAAGAACATATTGATCCGGTGATCCATCCAGAAATCCAGAAATAAGTCCAGAAATAAGAGAAGGATGTCTCATCGAGCTCTCACAGCGATTAGGGACTCTCGGCCGTCGGATCGGTTTGCTTGATGCGATTCTGGGCGACGGATCTCGATCCGGATTGATCTCGGCCGTTGGATCGAGCCTGAACTCCTGCAGTAATGAATAGTTACTCCCAAAATGAGATATCTTGTGCCACCGCGTTTGAATCACGTGCCCCATCGGTCGGAAGCCATTCTTGCTAGGGCGATGATGATTAGCCGTGGGTATCAAGTTGGGTCCTCCCTCTTGTCTCTAGAATCCTTTTTGATCCTGTGATACTTATTGTTCTGTCCTTTGGATGGTCATTCTTATTGAGTGATAACCAGGGCAGCTCCACTGTATAAACAGATTGATCTGGTGATAAGAGATGATGGGGGTAGATTATATGATCGAGGAAGGCAATTCTGAGCCAATATGCATTGAACCCTGAACCCTTTTTATTCGCATGTGCCCCACCGGTCGGAAGCCATCCTCGCTAGGGCGATGATGATTCGCTGTGGCTGAAATAAGTGTGCCCTTGAGCAATCAAGGCACCTGTGGGTATCAAGTTGGGTCCTCCCTCTTGTCTTTAGAATCCTTTTTGATCATGTGATACTTATTGTTCTGTCCTTGGATGGTCATTCTTGTTGAGTGATAACCAGGGCAGCTCCACTGTATAAACAGATTAATCTGGTGACAAGAGATGGCGGGGGTAGATTATATGATCGAGGAAAGGCAAATCTGAGCGCACTATGCATTGAACCCTGAACCCTTTTTATTTGTATTTAAAGGTGTTGCTTATTTATGCTCCAGTGTTTATAGCCGTCTTATGTGAATATTTCTTCTCTCTCATACCTTTATTGCATATAAGTTGTTCTTGACTTTTATTGTTTGTTGTTGGTCCTTGATTTCATCTGGTTAAGAGTAAGCAAGTTCTCGGTTCAATGGCTAGTTTTAATTTGTTGATAAACCAGCAGAAACCACGGTGTCATGTTTCTAATGACAACGTCTTTAGGCTGGTTAATGTTTGTATTGGAGACCACTACCTTTTATTTCGCTTGTTTCTTACCATCTTCCTTGCTTCTCTGGCTGTTTCACGGTTGGGACGGTGGCGTGGCGTCGGGGTTGTCTTGCGGGTCGGCTGGAGAGGGAGCACACCGAGTGGGCTTCTAAGATGGCTGAGGTGATTATTTGCTCCCTTGTTTGTCTTTCCCTTTGTGATGTGTATGTGCTCATCAAGGGCTTTGTTGTTTTTTAGGGATTTGTCTAGGGCTTCCTGGTTAATCCATTCTGATTTTGGTCTGCTCATGCTCTTGGCTTCCGGACCGTGGTGCTCAAGGTGGTCTGGCTGTCGCAGCCGCCCCTGCTCGACGATGCTGCACTCCTGCTCGATCACTTTATAAAAATAGCGTATGTAGAAGTGAAAACGATTCAAACAGATGATCCGTGCCTTAGTCCTTCAGTACTTGAGGTATGTGTTGACTGTATTAATGTTGTTATGTTTTTAGTGGCCAATATTTCTGACGAGTGTATAAACCCACAGTTGACCATGGTCCACATATGAGTTTAATTGGTGTCTAAGATAATTAGTAGCATGATTTTATAAAGCTCCAGTTCCATGGTTCTGAGCACTTGTGTTTAATTGGAATCACTTGTTATTATAGAACTATGTTGTTGACTATAGTTCCATGTAGCTTGAGTATTTATCTGTACTTGAAGTCTACAAGTGTTTTCTTAAGTATACCAGAACCACCTGACCAAGAATAATTAATTTCGTAACTATTAAGTAAACTGAATTGAGCATTTTTAGATTTTTTGGTTGAGAGCTTTTATTGCCACTAGTAGAAAAAGGGACATCTGTCCCGGTTGGTAAGGGCCTTTTGTCCCGGTTGTTGAACCGGGACTAAAGGGTCGTTACTAATGCCCTAGCCCTTTAGTACCGGTTCTTACACGAACCGGGACAGATGGGCCTCCACGTGGCCGGTGCGGCGAGCCCAGGCAGGAGGGCCTTTGGTCCCGGTTGGTGGCACTAACCGGGACCAATAGGCATCCACGCGTCAGCATTTCAGGGGCTGGGGTTTTGTTTTTTTGAAAGGGGGGGGGGGTTGGGGTTGGGGGGGGGGTTAATTTAGGTGTTTCATATATTGTGTTAGCTAGCTAATTAATAGAGAGATGTGTCCTCTCTTATCTCCATGCTTGGTCGACGCTACGTACTATATACGTATAGGGAGGACTAGACACGCTAGCTAGTAAGCAAATGAAGGAAACAGAAGATCGTCATGAACATATGCATACAGAGAGAAGTGATATCGACCACCTCTCCTTCTCCGAGAGATTGGTCGAACAACAAGTTCTCGTATATCTATCCGACACTACCGGCTACATATATACAATAATTATCTCTTACAATATAATCTCCTAATTATATATGAACACAGGGTCCACATAGTATTCTCCGTTTTCAGCGATCACGTGGTCAAGGAAGAATGCCGCCAATTCCTCTTGAATTGCTCGCATACGATCTGGTGGTAGGAGTTCATCCCGCATCCGAAAGATCTAATTTGAAGAAGGGGGTCAATACATATATATATATATATATATATGAATAAATGAAACTCAACACAAATGATGGTAATAAAATAAAATTGTGAATATTATTGCTTACGCACTTCATATTGTTCGTCAGAGTAGCCCCGCTCACAGGTCGTGTCGCGGATGGACTCGCAAACGTAGTATCCACAGAAATCATTCCCTTGTTCCTGCCACAACCACTTTACAAGAAATAGAGGTCAATCAAACTGATAAGCAAGCATGCTAAATGGTATTGATGAAACTAGCGCTTGAATCACTAGGAGATGCGCGGAACATGCTACTATAGTACTTACTTTCGGGTGTCTAAATTGCAGCTTCTTCGGCAGTCCCGGAGCTTTTTTGGTGAATTTTCTCCAAACCCTGCTAGACAAAGAAAACAATTACTTGATATCAGGAAATGAACAAAGTTTGATATGGTGGATAATGATCGATTTAACTTACTTCTCGAGCATTTGAGTCATGTCCGCATAGTCCTGGGGATCTTTTCGTCTCGAGTCTAAGACGGTTACTACTCCCTGCTCAAGCTTAATCTCTAGGAGAATATAGTGGAAGCTGCGCACGCATGCATAAGTCATCAATTACATTACTATAACCTGGACTAATAAGGGAAACCGAATATGCACAAGACAGTAACACTCACTTGAAGTTGTAAGGAAAGAGTATTATATCTTTGTTTTCATTTACCAACGATCGTAGCAAATTGGCCTCGGTATTTTCGGCATGATATTTAACCTCAGTTGCATCTATGAGATTTGTGTTAATGAAGCCAATATCACCGATTTGTCTTTTCTTCAATTCGGCGATCTTCAATCTGCATAATATAGTGAGGATAATTATAAATACATGCAATGAAAGAGCTGACCTATATAGAGAGACTTAATGACAGAAGTAGTACTACTTACAGACAGTAGCAAGTGACCGTCGATTTATCGAGGGCCTTCTGATTGAAAAACTGGAAGAACTCCTCAAATGGAACATTCGACAGTTCAATTCCAATGAGGTCATGCTCCTCTTTAACTCTCAGCGTCAAAGTATTCCTCCCCCCTGACTCTCTGCAGGTTTTCATGTACCAATCATGGAATCTTCGCATCATCGTTGTTAGAGATCTTTCATCTTTGACGAGAGGCTTCCCGTACTCGTATCTGTGTTCCTCCACCTCCAAGAAATCATAATGTACATCGTCGGGCAGGTAATCTCCAAGATTGCTATAACCAGGCACCATCCTCGGATCATTAGCGACGATGTCGCTAGACACCTTGAGCGGGGGGCACGATTGGTTCGCTTGTTCGCCGAGCTGGGCAATTTTTTTTCCAGCTCGTCGTTCTTTTAACCTTTGATCACTGACAGTACTTCCCGACCGCTCCGCTTCGACAAATGTCTTTGCAATAATGCGCTCATAGTTGCCTTTCGGCGGAGACTTTGGTGGTTTTGTCAGGGCAGCCAGAGTGCGCTTCGCTTTCACCGGATCTACCTTCTCCTCCGGAGGTGGATGTTTCTTTGCTTTCACCCCTTCAAAGAAGTTCGTCACTTCGGCTCGCACGATCTTCGCGTTCTCCTCCGGGGTCCTCTCGTATGGTAACTTCTCTGGAGTCTTCAGAGAAGGACCGAATCTGTATTGCCTCCCGCCTCTGGCTGTACTGCTAGACGCCGGCAGAGCAGACGGAGCGGCTGCGGCTGTCTTCTTTCCTTGCTTACGAGGCGGAGGAGAAGGACTACGACGCGCCGGAGCAGCCGGAGCGGCGGCGGGTCTCTTCCGCCCTTGCTGACGAGGCGGAGAAGGAGGAGGCTGGCTGCTCGGGCGCGCCGGCGCAGGCGGAGAAGGAGGCGGAGTGCCGCCACGCGCCGGAGAAGGAGGCTGAGTGCCCTGATCACTCGCCGGAGGAGGAGGAGGCGGAGTGCCCTTACTCGCCGGAGGAGGAGGAGGAGGCGGAGGCGTCCAGTTCGGAAGGTTGATGAGCTCCTTCCGCCATAGGCATGGAGTCTTCAGAGCAGAACCCAGCCGAGTCTCCCCTTCACCGGTAGGGTGGTCAAGCTGGAGGTCCTCAAATCCCTCCGTTATTTCGTCCACCGTCACCCTAGCATATCCTTCTGGAATCGGACGACAGTGAAAAGTTGCGCCGGGTTCAGGAGGTCGAACAGAGCCGACAGCCGCCTTGACTTTGAAGTTCTGCCATTGCGTCATAAGGTGGCAATGTTGAGACTCCGTGATAGCATCCACGGGGTAGCTAGCAGGAGCCGTCAAGACATGCTCCGGCTGAAGCAGCTCGGTGGAAGCCACGCTGCTTCTCCGCTGAGATGGCGGGGTAGCTTCGGGGGTAGTTTCGGCAGGTCGCTTGCTGCGAGCTACGTCTCGTTCCTCTAGCGCTTGAACCCTTTCGTGCAGCTTCTGAATTTGGGTCTGCTCCACTTTTTTCCTCCTCTCCTGGCATTTGTAACCGCCTGCGTCCGGAAAACCAGCCTTCCACGGAACGGAGCCTGGCGTGCCTCGTGTCCGTCCAGGGTGCTCAGGATTCCCGAGGGCCATTGTGAGCTCGTCGTTCTCTCTGTCTGGAACGAACGTCCCTTGCTGCGCTGCATCGATATAGTGCTGAAGCCTCTTGACTGGTATTCTCATTTGCTCGTCCGTCCAAACGCACTTCCCTGATACAGGGTCCAAGGTTCCGCCAGCCCCGAAGAACCAAGTCCGGCAACGGTCTGGCCAGTTCATTGTCTCTGGTTCGATCCCTTTATCAAGCAGATCATTCTCAGCCTTGGCCCACTTAGGCCGGGCTTTGAGGTAGCCACCTGACCCCGTGCGATGGTGAAGCTTCTTCTTCGCAGCATTTTTCTTGTTTGTCGCTGACATCTTCTTACTCTTTTCCGATGTCTTGTGGGCCACAAATGCGGGCCAGTGATCTCTGATCTTCTCATATTTGCCGATGAATTCTGGTGTCTCTTCTTTGTCGACAAACGTTTTCAGCTCATTCTTCCACCTCCTGAATAGGTCTGCCATCTTCTTAAGAGCATGAGACTTGATTAATTGCTCTTTAACTGGCTTCTCCGGATCCTCCTCTGGCGGTAGGGTGAAATTTGCCTTCAGCTCAGTCCAAAGATCATCTTTCTGCATATCATTGACATAAGACACCTCAGGGTCTTCCTTCTTAGGCTTATACCATTGGTGGATGCTGATCGGGATCTTGTCCCTAACAAGAACCCCGCACTGAGCAGCAAATGCTTCCTTTGTCCGGATGGGTTCAATCGGTTGGCCGTCGCGCGCGATTGCTGTGATCTCAAACCTTTCATTCGAGCGCAACTTTTTCTTCGGGCCTCGTCTCTTTACCGAAGTTGTGCTCGATCCGTAGGGCTAGAAAAAAGAAGAAAGACGAGAGTTAATTAATATGTGTGCATACCAAAACAATGAATGCATCAATTAGCTAGTCAGCACAGGCTTAACTAATATATTTACCTGGCCGGACTCTGTTCGGTCACCGGAGCCGTCACCACGGGCTCCTTCTTGCACCAGCATTGAGTCAGCGGAGCCATCATAATCATGTCTTTCCTCCTCCACTCTTCGATCACCGTAGCCTGCTTCTTCACCATGTTCTTCCAGACCATCATTGTCGTTAAGATACGACAAGACATCACCTCCGGCTAAGATTATGTCCCCCAACACCTCTTCTGCTTTCTCGTCTCATCCGTGCTCCATTGTTTCTGCAAATATTACAACATGGCAATTATTACACAAACATGACAGCAGGTGGATATATTAGTGCAAACGTAGACCTAGCTTATTCCGGGTTTGGGGTGGCCTCGGCAACGCTTCAAGGGTAGGGGCGCGGTGGGAGGTGGTAGGAGACCGACATCTTTATTTCTAGGGTTTGGGTGTCCTCGAGAGTTTTGGTCGAGTGAGAGGGCCGGGGGGTGCTCCCGTGGTATAAGTTATCACGGTCGAAGTTATCCGGGAGGGGGTTATATCGACAATGACGACATACATACATGGGAAAATAATGTTATCAGGGAGGGGGTAGGTCGAACCCCCCCCCTCGTGTTGAAGTTATCGGGACACGGGATATATCGACAATGACATATCCGATAAAAAATAAGAAGACGAACAAGAAATAAAAAGAGGAGAAGAAGATATTAATAGAGAAGAAGATTGAAGAAAAAAAAGAAGAAAAAAAAGAGGAGAAGAAGAAAGGAATAGAGGAGAAGAAGAGAAAATAGAATTCTAAAATAAGAAGAAGAAAAAAGAAGAAAAAGAAGAGGAGAAGAAGAAAGGAATAGAGGAGAAGAAGAGAAAATAGAATTCTATTTTTTCTTCTTCTCCTCTATTCCTTTCTTCTTCTCCTCTTCTTTTTCTTCTTTTTTCTTCTTCTTATTTTCCTTTTTCCTCTCCTTCTTT
This sequence comes from Triticum aestivum, assembly GCF_018294505.1. Taxonomy (NCBI): domain Eukaryota; kingdom Viridiplantae; phylum Streptophyta; class Magnoliopsida; order Poales; family Poaceae; genus Triticum; species Triticum aestivum. Next base: position 588,427,557 of record NC_057802.1, on the reverse strand, counting down.
TTCTTCTTCTTCATTATCTTCCTAGCTAGATATATAATACTTTTCTAAAAATGTAACTTTTGCATATATAAAACTTTTTCTTCTTCCTTCTTCCTTCTTCCTTCTTTTCCTAAATATATAAAACTTTTCTAAAAATGAAACTAACCTAAAATGTACTAAATCAGAGAACATATATAGATAAAACTAACCTAAAATGTACCCAAATGTACTAAAAATCTAACTTTTATATGCAAAGAGAACATACATACATATATACATTTTTATAAAAATGCAAAAAACAAATCATCATATATATGAACAAAAAATCTAAAAAAAGGACATATAATCAGATATACACACATACATTACTCACACATATACATATAATCTGGAAAAAACATCATAAATATGTGAAAAAACAGAGGAGAGGACAGGGGGGCGGCGCCGGCCTGACCAAGGAGAGGTGCGGCGTGGTCGGGGCAGGGGCAGAGGCACGGCGCCGACGTCGGTGTAGAGGGCGGCGACGGCGGCGTGGTCGGGGCAGGGGCGACGGCGACGTGGTCGGGGAAGGGGCGATGGCGTCGACGGGGCAGAGGGCGGCGACGGCGTCGACGGGGCGGGTCGGGGGCGCGGCAGAGGCACAGCGAGGGTGCGCGGCGTGGTCGGGGGGCAGGGGCGACGGCGGCGTGGTCGGGGCAGGGGCGATGGCGTCGACGGGGCAGAGGGCGGCGACGGCGTCGACGGGGCGGGTCGGGGGCGCGGCAGAGGCACGGCGAGGGCGCGCGGCGTGGTCGGGGGGCAGGGGCGATGGCGGCGTGGTCGGGGCGGGGCAACGGCGGCGTGGTCGGGGGCACGGCAGAGGCACGGCGAGCTCGGGCAGCCTGGCGGTGTCGTCGGAGGGATCGAAGAACTGACGAAACTTTCACAAGTGCTGGCTATATAGCAAACCCATTGGTACCGGTTGGTGGACACCAACCGGGACCAATGCCCCCCTTTAGTCCCGGTTGGTGTCACCAACCGGGACCAAAGGCCTCTTTTCAGCAGCCCAAAGGGCGGGAAGCGGCGGCCTTTGGTCCCGGTTGGTGGCACCAACCGGGACTAAAGGGGGGGCATTGGTCCCGGTTGGTGGCACGAACCGGGACCAAAGGGTGGCATTGGTCCCGGTTCGTGCCACCAACCGGGACCAATGGCCTTGCACAGCGGCGTGGTGGTGGGAGTTTAGTCCCACCTTGCTAGTTGAGAGCGTCAACTACCTGTTTATAAGCACTGCTGCCTCCTCTCTCTCGAACTCCTCTGAACTGCAGGCCTATGGGCCTAATTTGACAGTGCTTTGCCTGTGGGCCTGCTGGGCCTTCTGCGGGCCTGAATCCTGGCCCAACTAGCTGGGTTTCTAGTCGTATTCAGGCCGTGGTGGCCCAGGAGGTGGCATTTTTTATTTTTTTTCCAGTTTTTTTGTTTTCTTTGTTGCTTTATTTTTTTATTTTGTTTCTACTTACAACAAAATACTTACTGTTGCTATTTTATTTATTTTATTAAGGTTTACTTATTTTGTTTTATTTTATTTTATTTTATTTTGTTTCTACTTATTTATTTTATAAAAGTTTATTTTATTTATTTTATTTTTTTTCTACTTATTTATTTTATTTTGTTTCTACTTATTATAAAAGTTTATTTTGTTTATACTTATTTATTTTATTTTGTTTTTTGCTTTTTGTATTTATTTTATGAAAATTCTTTTTGCTTTTAATGTTTTGAACAGAAAATACTTTGATAATTTTAGTTGCATAAATTCTATATAATTTTAGTTTCAATAATACTAGAGGTTTATAAAAGCTTTTTAGTTGATTCCTTTAGTACCGGTTCTTTCTGCCCTTTCTGACTTCATTTGTTATTTTTCATGCATTTATTGAGTATTTTGAGCTATAAGACCCTGAAATTGAAAAGCATTTCAAATGAACTCTTAAAAGGTTGAAAGTTGGCATGGTATCATCATTTCATCCACATAGCATGTGCAAGAAAGTTGAGAGGGTTACGGCAAAAACTGGATGCACTTCGTGTACAAAACGGACAATGGTATCATAATAGTTGCGGGAGAAAGTCTTCACTTTTTCTTCGCTTGTGTCATTTGCTTATTGCGCCGTAACCATGGATAATCTTCATCGTTTATCAGGATGCTTGGGTCAGCCTTGACTTTGAAGGGAGGAATTTCATGAAACTTTTCATAATCTTCAGACATGTCTGTCTTACCCTCCACTCCCACGATGTCCCTCTTTCCTGAAAGAACTATGTAGCGCTTTGGCTCATCGTATGATGTATTCGCTTCCTTATCTTTTCTTTTTCTCGGTTTGGTAGACATGTCCTTCACATAGATAACCTGTGCCACATCATTGGCTAGGACGAACGGTTCGTCAATGTGGATTTTTCAGATCCACTGTTGTCATTCCGTACTGTGGGTCTACCTGTACCCCGCCTCCTGACAGATTGACTCATTTGCACTTAAACAAAGGGACATTAAAATGATGTCCGTAGTCAAGTTCCCATATGTCCAGTATGTAACCATAATATGTGTCCTTTCCCCTCTTGGTTGCTGCATCAAAGCGGACACCGCTGTTTTGGTTGGTGCTCTTTTGATCTTGGGCGATCGTGTAAAATGTATTCCCATTTATCTCGTATCGTTTGTAAGTCAATACAGTCAAAGATGGTCCCCTGGACAACGAGTACAGCTCATCACAAACAGTGTTGTCACCTCTGAGACGTGTTTCCAACCAACTGCTGAAAGTCCTGATGTGTTCACATGTAATCCAGTCGTCGCACTGCTCCGGGTGTTTGGAGCGCAGACTGTTCTTGTGTTCATCGACATACGGGGTCACCAAGGTAGAGTTCTATAGAACTGTGTAGTGTGCTTGAGACCAAGAATGCCCGTCCCTGCATATTATTGAGTTTGCTCCTAGCGTGCCTTTTCCAGTCAGTCTCCCCTCATACCGCGATTTAGGGAGACCTATCTTCTTAAGGCCAGGAATGAAGTCAACACAAAACCCAATGACATCCTCTGTTTGATGGCCCATGGAGATGCTTCCTTCTGGCCTAGCGCGGTTACGGACATATTTCTTTAGGACTCCCATGAACCTCTCAAAGGGGAACATATTGTGTAGAAATACGGGCCCCAGAATGACAATCTCGTCGACTAGATGAACTAGGACGTGCGTCATGATATTGAAGAAGGATGGTGGGAACACCAGCTCGAAACTGACAAGACATTGCGCCACATCACTCCTTAGCCTTGGTATGATTTCTGGATCGATCACCTTCTGAGAGATTGCATTGAGGAATGCACATAGCTTCACAATGGCTAATCGGACGTTTTCCGGTAGAAGCCCCCTCAATGCAACCGGAAGCAGTTGCGTCATAATCACGTGGCAGTCATGAGACTTTAGGTTCTGGAACTTTTTCTCTGGCATATTTATTATTCCCTTTATATTCGACGAGAAGCCAGTCGGGACCTTCATACTGAGCAGGCATTCAAAGAAGATTTCTTTCTCTTCTTTCGTAAGAGCGTAGCTGGCAGGACCTTCATACTGCTTCGGAGGCATGCCGTCTTTTTCGTGCAAACGTTGCAGGTCCTCCCGTGCCTCAGGTGTATCTTTTGTCTTCCCATACACGCCCAAGAAGCCTAGCAGGTTCACGCAAAGGTTCTTCGTCACGTGCATCACGTCGATTGAAGAGCGGACCTCTAGGTCTTTCCAGTAGGGTAGGTCCCAAAATATAGATTTCTTCTTCCACATGGGTGCGTGTCCCTCAGCGTCATTCAGAACAGCTAGTCCGCCGGGACCCTTTCCAAAGATTACGTGTAAATCATTGACCATAGCAAGTACGTGATCACCGGTACGCATGGCGGGCTTCTTCCGGTGATCTGCCTCGCCTTTGAAATGCTTGCCTTTCTTTCGACATTGATGGTTGGTCGGAAGAAATCGACGATGGCCCAGGTACACATTCTTCCTGCATTTGTCCAGGTATATACTTTCAGTGTCATCTAAACAGTGCGTGCATGCGTGGTATCCCTTGTTTGTCTGTCCTGAAAGGTTACTGAGAGCGGGCCAATCGTTGATGGTTACAAACAGCAACGCGTGCAGGTTAAATTCCTCCTGTTTGTGCTCATCCCACGTACGTACACCGTTTCCATTCCACAGCTGTAAAAGTTCTTCAACTAATGGCCTTAGGTACACATCAATGTCGTTGCCGGGTTGCTTAGGGCCTTGGATGAGAACTGGCATCATAATGAACTTCCGCTTCATGCACATCCAAGGAGGAAGGTTATACATACATAGAGTCACGGGCCAGGTGCTGTGATTGCTGCTCTGCTCCCCGAAAGGATTAATGCCATCCGCGCTTAAACCAAACCATACGTTCCTTGGGTCACCTGCAAACTCAGCCCAGTACTTTCTCTCAATTTTTCTCCACTGCGACCCGTCAGTGGGTGCTCTCAACTTCCCGTCTTTCTTACGGTCCTCACTGTGCCATCGCATCAACTTGGCATGCTCTTCGTTTCTGAACAGACGTTTCAACCGTGGTATTATAGGAGCATACCACATCACCTTCGCAGGAACCCTCTTCCTGGGGGGCTCGCCGTCAACATCACCAGGGTCATCTCCTCTGATCTTATACCGCAATGCACCGCATACCGGGCATGCGTTCAGATCCTTGTACGCACCGTGGTAGAGGATGCAGTCATTAGGGCATGCATGTATCTTCTGCACCTCCAATCCTAGAGGGCATACGACCTTCTTTTTTGCGTATGTACTTTCGGGCAATTCTTTATCCTTTGGAAGCTTCTTCTTCAATATTTTCAGTAGCTTCTCAAATCCTTTGTCAGGCACAGCATTCTCTGCCTTCCACTGCAGCAATTCCAGTACGGTACTGAGCTTTGTGTTGCCATCTTCGCAATTGGGGTACAACCCTTTTTTGTGATCCTCTAACATGCGATCGAACTTTAGCTTCTCCTTTTGACTTTCGCATTGCTTCCTTGCATCGACAATGACCCGGCGGAGATCATCATCATCGGGCACATCATCTGGTTCCTCTTGATCTTCAGCAGCTTCCCCCGTTGCAGCATCATTGGGCACATCGTCTGGTTCCTCTTGATCTTCAGCAGCTTCCCCCGTTGCAGCATCACCGTATTCAGGGGGCACATAGTTGTCATCGTCCTCTTCTTCTTCGCCGTCTTCCATCATAACCCCTATTTTTCCGTGCCTTGTCCAAACATTATAGTGTGGCATGAAACCCTTGTAAAGCAGGTGGGTGTGAAGGATTTTCCGGTCAGAGTAAGACTTCGTATTCCCACATTTAGGGCATGGACAACACATAAAACCATTCTCCTTGTTTGCCTCAGCCACTTCGAGAAATCATGCACGCCCTTAATGTACTCGGAGGTGTGTCTTTCACCGTACATCCATTGCCGGTTCATCAGAGTTTCGAGAGGAAAAAGCTTAACTAGTGTGGCTCGGGCATTTCATCGAACACCTCATGTGCATAGGAGGTGAGCTAGAGCACCACAAAGCCCTCCCCTCGCCGGCCAGAGAAAAACAGAGCACTGGAGTGCTCTGCTCGCGGGCGAGGGGTATATATAGGCACCTCATTGGTCCCGGTACGTGGCATGAACCGGGACTAAAGGGCAGCCTGTGGTCCCGGTTCAAGCCACCAACCGGGACCAATGGTGGTGGGCCAGGAGCGAGGCCCATTGGTCCCGGTTCGTCCCACCAACCGGGACCAAAGGGGCCAGACGAACCGGGACCAATGCCCCCATGAGGCCCGGCAGGCCCCTGGCCTCACGAACCGGGACCAGTGCCCCCATGGGTCCCGGTTCTGGACTGAACCGGGACTAATGGGCTGACCCGGCCTGAACCAAAGCCCTCTTTTCTACTAGTGTGTCTCTTTGATAATATGTTGGAGTTTACTTTTCCTGTGGCATACGTTTATTTTGGAAGTTATTTGCATTTATACTGGTATGCGGTTGTCTACGTGCCCCCTTACAGCTGCTTATTATCTATAAGTGGTGAAAATTATTTTCCTGAGTTTAATTGTATGTATCAAGCCGCTTGGTGGCACTAGTAGAAAAGGGTCAAATGTGAAGCACATTAGTGCCGGTTTGATTTTGAGCCGGCACTAATGTGTCCATTAGTGCCGGTTCCAACGGCTAGGCGGGCGGAGATCATTAGCACCGGTTCGTGAGCAACCTTTAGTACCGGTTCATGTCACGAACCTGTACTAATGAGGCTGCGTCAGGCTGTGGTCAGGCTGGGGCCCCACGGGCACCTTTAGTACCGGTTCGTGCCATGAACCGGTACTATAGTTTCTTAGTAAGCTGTTTTTTAGTCCCACCTCGCGAAGAGAGAGGCACTAGGAGCGGTTTATAAGCCCTGAGTGCAGAGACGATGAAGGAGAGGCGCAATGCTCATCTGCACGTTGTTTAGCTTTAAGCCTTGAGGAATAGTGTAGACTGCACGGAGCTATGTGCAGTGTAGTTTGCACTATTCCGAAAGGCTTGAAGCTAATTAACGAGCACTGTGCCTCTTTTTTATCTTTAATAACTTATTACAACTCTGGACTTCTTGTGTTACGGCAAAAACTGGACGCACTTCGTGTACAAACTGGACAATCTCTTTCGAAGTATCAGGGCTTCTGACGAGAACTCATCTGTTACATGGGCACTTCATTTTTTTAAACTTATTACAACTCCAGACTTTTTTGCATTCCGTACACACCATTCAAAGCGACGTCATCAATTTCCAACACGTTCTGACATCATTTGCTGTTTTTCAGTCATTTGAACTCCAGCCTATTTTTGCATTCAGTATGCATCATTCAAAGCGACATCATCAATTTCCAACACGTTCTGACATCATTTGCTGTTTTTCAGTCATTTACCGATTTGTTTAGAGAGCTAAATGACGGTGAAATTGAAAATCACTACAAAATGAACTCTGAAAATGTTGGAACTTGGCATAGTATCATCATTTCGCCCGCATAGCATGCGCAAAAGAGTAGAGAGGGTCACGGCGAAAACTGGACGCACCTCTTGTACAAACTGGACAATCTCTTTCGGAGTATCAGGGTTTCGGACGAGAACTAATCTGTTACACGGGCACTTCAATGTTTTTTAAACTTATCTGAACTCCAGCCTATTTTTGCGTTCAGTATGCATCATTCAAAGCGACGTCATCAATTTCCAACACGTTCTGACATCATTTGCTGTTTTTCAGTCATTTACCGATTTGTTTAGGGAGCTAAATGACGGTGAAATTGAAAATCACTACAAAATGAACTCTGAAAATGTTGGAACTTGGCATGGTATCATCATTTCGCCCGCATAGCATGTGCAAAAGAGTAGAGAGGGTCACGGCGAAAACTGGACGCACCTCGTGTACAAACTGGACAATCTCTTTCGGAGTATCAGGGTTTCGGACGAGAACTCATCTGTTACACGGGCACTTCAATGTTTTTTAAACTTATTTGAACTCCAGCCTATTTTTGCGTTCAGTATGCATCATTCAAAGCGACGTCTTCAATTTCCAACACGTTCTGACATCATTTGCTGTTTTTCAGTCATTTACCGATTTCTTTAGAGAGCTAAATGGCGGTGAAATTGAAAATCAATACAAAATGAATAGCAGAAAATTAATAATGCTGAAAAGAAAAAAAACTATATAATTCTTTTTATATTCACAAAGAAACTAAATACAGCAAAAAAATTACTCGGAAATAAATAGAAGAAAATTATATAAAAAATTGTTGGGGCGCTGCCCGCTGGGCCTGCCAACCCTAGGGTTTGCAAATACAGGCCCAGAAGGGCCAGCAGGCTCAACGGGCAGCGCGCCAGAGTTAGGCGCAGAAGCCTGCTATAGAGAGGAGTTCGAGACAGCAGCCGCGCCGGGGCTTTTAAACTGGTGCGGGCGCCCCTCGGCTAGCGAGGTGGGACTAAACTTGCCCGCACCGCTCCTGCGCCAGCGCACACCTTTAGTACCGGGTCGTGGCTCCAACCGGTACTAAAGGGGGGCCTTTAGTACCGGTTGGAGCCATGAACCGGTACTAAAGGGGCAGTTTCCCGCCCCTTGGCCTGGCAAAAATTGGCCTTTAGTACCGGTTGGTGGCTCCAACCGGTACTAAAGGCCCCTCCTATATATATGACACTTACGAAAAATTCAGTTTAATCGACCACCACTTATTCTCCAACTACTTCACGCGACATCGCCGCCGCCCTCGCCGCCCCCGCCGCGCGCCCTCGCCCCCGCCGCCCGTCGTCGCCGTCACCGCCGTCGCCCTCACCGCCCGTCGTCGCCGTCACCGCCGTCGCCCCCGCTGCCCGTCGCCGCCGCCCCGTACCACGTCGCCGTCTCGATCGCGCCGTCGCCCCCGGCCTGCCGCTCGTCGTCGCGCCGTCCCCGTCGCATCGCCGTCTCGCGCCGCCGCCCGTATGCCGCCGCCCCCCGCTCATACACACACACATACACATACACACACATATTGTTTTTACTTATTTGTCTGTTTTCTGTTGTTTAGATTAATGTTAGATAAATTATGTAGATAAGAATGTTAGAATGTTAATGTTAGATGAATTATATGGAAAGATGTTAAATATTAATGTCAATTTTAGATGAATTAGCTAGATATTAATTAGGTATATATATATGAGATTTGAACTAGTTGAATTAATATAACTAGTTTATTTTTAGTATGAAAATTAATAGAACAAGTTTATTTTTAGTAAGAAAATTTAGGTATATGAGATTATTTAAACTAGTTGAATTAATATAACTAGTTTATTTTTAGTAAATGCTGAGTTGAACTAGTTGAATTAGTAGAACTAGTTTATTTTTAGTAAGAAAATTTAGGTATATGAGATTTGATGATGTAATTAAAATATTACTATATATATAGCTACTTTATATATTTTAGTAAGAAAATTAATAGAACTAGTTTATTTTTAGTAAGAAAATTTAGGTATATGAGATTTGATGATGTAATTAAAATATTACTATATATATAGCTACTTTATATATTTTAGTAAGAAAATTAATAGAACTAGTTTATTTTTAGTAAGAAAATTTAGATATCTGAGATTTGATGATCTAATTAAAATATTACTATATGGAACTAGCTACTTTATTTTAGTAAGAAAATTAATAGAACACGTTTATTTTTATTAAATGCTTAGTTGAATTAGTTGAATTAATAGAACTAGTTGAACTAATAGAAGTAGTTGAATTAGTTGAATTAGTGGAATTAATAGAACTAGTAAGTGTTTAATGTTTCACCTATATGAACATAGGAAATGTCATCTGACGACGAAAAAGATTTCATTAAGTGCGAATTCTGTGAAGACCAACGCGGCCTGTGCGACAGAAATTTCCTTGTTGATGATAGGTGCTTCAGCATCAAGCTGGATGAGACCTTCGAAGTGGATACAGTAAGTCACAACGACAAGTCTTTTTTCGTAATTAAGCATGACTTATATATGCTTCATTTGCTTCAACTTATAATTTTGAATTTTCACTATTCTACTAGCGCATCCCCTTCCATGCAAGAATTTTTGTCTTGGATAAGATAGGTTTCAGTGCTATGGAAACTATGGAGGTAAAGAGAGTTTACCTGAAGACCGAGCATGCTGGTTATACTTTCAACGTCAAATTATACAATGCAGACACGTACACCTATTTTGAATGCAAAACTTGGCAAGCACTATGCAAGGCTTATGCATTTGAGCCTGATATGGTTATCACCTTTGATATTCGTCCGGAAGATGATATTGAAGGTAATAGAGACATCTGGGTCGATGTGCAGACGCCTCCAGTTCTACCATTATGTGAGTTTCTCAACCATATTTATGTCTTTGATATTGTTTATTCAAAAATAGTTCACAACTAATTTCTATCGACAGCTTATTTCCATTCAAGCAAACATGTCCGGCACTTGGTAGACAGGACCTACTACTGTCCCGGAGCTGAACTAAACTGCGAGGAGATAAGTCATTATGTTTCATGGCTTGAGGATCTTGATGCTGTTAAGAGAAATCATTTTCCTGAATTTGAAAATCTTAGTACTCAAAACGTGCGACCAATAGTGATCGTATTGAACTACGGTCACATGTATTAAGGAAAGATGGTAAGATTTTTACTATTAGTATATCTTTTGCATACATTATTTTTCAAGCTAAACTTTCATTGCTAAGTATATTAATTACTATACGATGTTCTTCAACAGGGACTCCCGATGATAGTTGTGCCTCAGTGGATCGAGACTAAAGGTCGCATGTCAATTGTTAGCTTACGGCCAAGATATCCTACACTGCACATGAGTGCATTCAGGATTTCTAAAAGCGATGAATGATTAATAGTGAAAGATTGGAGCAAAATTGTTAACGATCGCAGAGAAGTACTAGGGGCAGCAATCAGAAGCGCAGCCCACGATTAGGAGACAGGTTCATCTGCATGCTCCAATATGATGAATCAGGAGAGCTATACATGTTCTATGCTATTTTACCTGAGAGAGAGCAGCAGGAGTGATTTAGCTAGTTATCATGCTCTTAGTACTTGTTGTCCTCTCATGCGTGTCCGTGTTCTTCGTCCTGAACTTAATCTCAAAGAGTGATTTGCTTTTGTGGTGTTATGAACGCTTATAATACGATGATGATGATGATGATGATGAGTTATTATATCATTTATGAAAGAAACCGCATATTAGTTTCAACTAGATGGATCCTAGCTAAGTGATCAAGTATATGCCATATCCATATTACTTAGATCACTAAGTGATCAAGTATATGCCGGTGATCAAGTAATATGGATATGGCATATACTTGATCACTTAGCTAGGATCCACATGCATCCAGTCAAAACTAATCTGCGGTACTTTCACCTAATGATTTAACAACTCATTATAATGTAAAACAATCACTAAATTAAATTGAAAACACAAAACTAAAGGGAAAATAAAAATTAAAACCAAAACACACCCAAACATTTAGTACCTGTTGGTGTTACCAACCGGTACTAATGTCCTACACGCACCCGGGCCTGGCTCGTGCCACGTGGTGGAACGTTCGCGCCGGTTCGTGCCAAACCGGTACTAAAGGGGGGGGGGCTTTAGTCTCCACTCCATAGTGCCGGTTGCAGAACCGGCACTAAAGGCCCTTACGAACCGGTGATAAAGGCCGGTTCTGCACTAGTGTGGAAAGACTTCCTATTGTATCTTGACATGTGAATTGAATGATGTGGTTATATTAACATCGCTCTTTGTTTTGTTGTCTACTTCTTTATTTCCCTTTGGATGGGCGCTCATGTCGGCGTGCGGCACAGCAGCCGCCGAGGGAGCTGAGCCGGCGGATGTGGAGGCTGCCGAGCGGCGGTGCTCGTGTGAAGGAGGAATATGATGATGCATGGAGTGGCGTTGGGTACCAACCATCTCCATCGAGTGGCGGTGCTCGCGTGAAGGATGAGTTCGTGTTAGTCCCCCTATCCCGATCTGGATTTTATGGATCTTTCAAAAAAAGTTCTTGTTAGGGATTTGAGTTTTTTCCATTTAACATGCTCTCATGTAGGGTAGTAGCACTCTCTCGGCTGTGGCTGCACGTTCAACTGGCCAGTCAAGGAGCTCCAGCAAGCAGGTCCGCCTACTCTCCTTTCCCCTGAGCTCCTGCAACTACACAAATCATCTTCCTGGTATTTTCTCACTTTTGATTCACTGACTATGTATTGTAGTTAGTTCTGGTGATTATCAATTGATCTAAGACCACTATACGTGCATATCTCAGACTTGAGAAGAATGCACATAGCCTTGCTGAGAACATAATATTGTTTCGATGATTATCTTGTTTGTGCGCTTGTTTTGATAAAACACAGGGGTTATAGAGGAATTGAAACATGTTACCTTGAAATCAGAGAGCATGTCATTGTTGCTTAATTCCGTTAATCTTGGCTGTCACTGTGTACCTTGAGATTCAGGTAGAAGCAATAGAATCCAGGAAAAAAATACCTACCTGCATGTGTTCCTTAGAGAGTTTGTTTTCTTCATACCTCACCATTCTTGATATATATGGTCATCTCTGTTCTGGATATCACACTCGACGGCCTCTCTTCATGGCACAAAGCTGAAACTACGCCATGAATATATTTATTCAGTGAAATAGCTGATTCCAATCATTCATCAACTAGCTTTGTTTTAATCACAGCAATGAGTCATGATATCTTGAAATTGCCTGATTGGTGATTATACATTTTATATGATGTTTTTCACCTGCAAGCTCGCACTTCTTTCCTTTCAACTTTATCTCTCTTGCTTTATTTCATGAATATATTCCTCTTCTCATTCCATCATTCAGTCTGTTTGCAACAAAATCCTGATTCGTAGTCTGTTTTTTCTAAATGCTTGGCACATCCTAAACAAAATCCTGATTAAACGATAGGCTTGGCATATCTTTTTTATCACTATGGTTGCTTTTATCCGCAACTGATTTATCTGATTCCTTTCCCATGCTGTAATGCAATTGTTTTGGGCAATTCCCCAAGGCCTTACCTTATGTTTTATGTTATTGGGAACTGCAGGACACCCAGCGAGTGTTTAGGATCCCACACACAGCAGTTCTTGGCATGCTCCTGGCACACCTTGGACTATCACCGGCTCAGTATGAACGCGTTGTTCATGAGGACGGCAAGACCCATGTTGTAAATTGTCTGTAAGCGACGTGTTGCCGTATCTTCTATGCCTAAAACGTCTGTAAGCGACGCGTTGTCGTATCTTCTATGCCTAAACGTCTACGTTATGCCTAAAACTTAAAGTTATCTATGCATAGTTGTAAATTGTCTTTAAGCAACATGTTGTCGTATCTTCTATGCCTAAGATATTTGGTGCTAACCTATCGTGAAACATGCTTTCTATGTTCATGCATTGTTAAGTAGCTTCTTATTATGTGCGTACAAATGTTTGGACCGGCACTCTCGCGCCACGGCGCGATCCCGATCTAGTTAGTATTATCACAGTCCACCAAGCCGAGACATGAACAAAGACGGCCAATCTATTTCCATGGGAACAGCATCATCCGTAGTCACACCATGAAATTCGTTTGTTATTTTCTCCACTGCGCCGGTGTCGAGATAAGCAACATACATGTCCTCCTTGTACGAGTTGATGAGCAAGGTGCCACTCTTTTCTCCAGGCAACAAGTATAGCACTCCCTCAATCCGTGGTCTCAGCTCGACCACCCTGGCAAGGTCCCAGTCTGTACCCTTGCTCCGTGTCCAGATCTCTAGCCGGAGGCCTTCTTCTTCCTTGTGCAGACAGAATAACGAGAGCGCCCCGTTGAAGCCAGCCATATGAAAATATTCCAAGGTGAGTTTGATCGCCGGTAGCGGCAGAGATAGCTTCGCTAAGGAGACATCACCATCATCACTGCGCGCATCAATTGTGACATAGCTTATCAAGTCATTGATGTCTGACGACCAGTCGTCACAGAGCCAGTGCACCATGCCACCGCTGCGCACGGCGGCATCGTTCTGCCCGTATGTCCAGGGGCCGTGCCCGCCCATGTCGCCCAAGCGCTTTGTAGAGACGGCCCAGCTCGGCTCGGTGGACGAGAACCTGTGCAAGCTGCAGTGTAGATAGCCGTTGTCGCAGGCCAGGCCCATGGCCAGAACCCTGAAGAATGTTGAGTAGTTTGGCGCCTCCGGCGGCGCCGTCCGGTGTCCGTCCGTCGAGCAACAGTCTTCGCTGGTTAGAAGGGCGTAGCCCAGGAGGCAGTTCAGCTCGCATACTAGCGGTGGAAGCACAGCGCAGGTGCCGGCCAACGGGGCCCACACGGCCAGGTTGACAGGGCCATGGTTGTCGTGGGGAGCGAGGCGCACGAGGAGGAGGCCACCACGCGAGGTGAGCGGCTTCGCGCCATTGAGAAGCCCTGCGGGTGCGCGTGGGCTGAGAAAGGGGCGGCGGCCGGGGCCGACCGCCGACAGTCGAACCGGGATGAATACGGGCGGCGAGTCGGGGTCCGCGACCTCGTCTACGCCGACAAGCAGATCCTCGTCCTCTTTTCCATGTAACCGCTGCCGGGTGAAGAAGCCGGCGAAGAAGGACGGGTGGGGCGCGTTCTCGGGCCAGCGGCGGCGGAGGAAGGAGCGGTCGGCGATGAGCCTGCGCCACAGCTTGCATACCGCGGCGCAGCGAAACAGCGTGGCCACGTCGGCCACGCGCACAAGGACCTCCAGGACGACGTCGTCCGGGAGCGCGGCGGCCGTCTCGATTCCCATCATCGATGTGTTCTACTACGAATCTGATGTTGTACTACTAGGTACCGCGGACGTGCTAATATAGCTTTGAATATATTTGCATGTCGGACCGAATTTCAGATTCAGTTCCAAATCGGCTCCTTTTCCAACTTCTACCGGGACTCGTCTTCACAGTCTGATTATAGTTGTCCTGTCTAGCCCAAGCACGTTTTCTGATTAATATTTGACACCACCAGGCAGCCAGGCCCAACGATATATATCCCCTACAATGGACATAGTATCCGTTCACCGATGTGTCTGGATGTGTCTGCAGACACGTAGACACTGATATGGGAGCGCTCCTTTCAAACGTGGCTAAGAACAAACAGGGTGCATTTATGCAAACTGGACAATTTTCATTTCAACTTGGACCAAATTCAAGAAAGTTCGATATATTTTACCAAAGAAGAAAATACATTAATTTATTAACATATCAAAAGTGTCTAGTTAAATCTTCATAGACCATGGAGACGAACATGTACAACGCCCTGTTCTTCCCCACGTTCGGTGAGGAAGAGCAAGACATGGGAGGAGACGGAGTGGCTCCCGTGTCCCTACTCTGACTTGCCGGAGTCCGCCGCCGGTCGGTGAGCTCACAGATCGAAGTATGGGCCGGCCTCATGGTTGTTGTGACAAACAGCGCGGATGGCGCAAACAGCGCGGAGCTGCCGACGTAGGTCGGCGTGACCTTTGTGTGGGCTCGAAGAGCACCCGCTACTGGTCGATGAAGGTTATGTCCCCTGTGACCATGCCCACCACTACCTCCTCGTTCGTCATAGATTTGCCCCTATGCCAGTAGGTGATGCGTGATGAGGTCGAGATTGTAGTGCTGGTTCTGCTGCGCCCTCTGGAACGCCAACACCGAGTGAGTCGACTCCACCTTCGCCATAATAGTGTGGAAGTGCGCCTGCGCCGGTGAAGCTCGTTAGCGGTCTGACGTCTACTTTTCTTGCACGACGGGTTTTCCAGATGGCTGCAAGTCCGGCCAACTCGAGCTTTTGCTCCATACAAAGGCTCTCCCACAATGCGCTTGAGCTCGTCGTCATTGCGTTAGAGGTGCACAGAGTAGGAAGGGAAGCGGAGGCTGGTGCCGTGCAGAAAATGTCACGCGTGATAACGTTTAAGTAGCGGGCGTCAGCCTGACCAAGTAGCACACTATTTCATTACGGGGGCCGAAGCAGGTTTCTCGGCAGGCGCATCTGTTTGATGTCTGCAGGCCAAAGAACGGGCATTCACTACAGTGCGGTAGAAAATCGTCCCCTCACCCCGTTTGGTCATGTCGCTCTAGCATTTAACAGGCACAGAGATCGAGCAGATGTGGCATGGGTAGTGCTCTCGGCCGACGCGCCGCTTCAATGCTGTCTCCTGTGATCGTTTGCGTTCTCTCTAGGCCAGCATAAATGTGGCACCGGGAGCGGAGGTGCGGTCGCGCGGGAGATGGTTTCGGGTGGGAGACTGTGCTGCCGGACACGTATGCTGCAGCGGTAGTGACGCTTCAAACCTTCCCTTATCTGTGTCCAGTTTGCTGGAATTCAAACGCGCAGACGCGTCCGCAGATAAATATGGGTCCGTGTTGGATGGCAAATTACATCCAGATAGATCGTTCTAGACATTTTGTTGGGTTATTTGAGAATCCGTGTTGGAGATGCCCCTTACTGTCCACCAGCCTGTGTACCCTCTTGGGCAGAATTAGAAGAGCTCTCAGATTGGACCAAGAGATAGTGGAATAAAGGATAATATGCAAGATGAGAGTAGTTTAAAGAGAACAAGCGAGTGGAAGAACATCAACAATTCGATTCACCACGTAGTACAGAGATTAAGGAGGTCTAGCAACAACAAACGCCCATGCAAATTAATTATAGTAGAACAACCAACCTTTTGAGCAAAATCTTTCGACATAATTGTGCTCTTCTTGTTTGATATCGTTGATGTCTTTCAGTCGCTTGTCTCTAAGACAAGCAACTATTCACTAATTATTTTATTTTATTTGAAAAGGAGAAATGCCCCGGCCTCTGCATCTGAGTGATGCATGCATCCATTTATTGATGCTAGGTTCGAAAATAAAGTCTTAGGTTCAACAAAGGCTCACAGAAGGAACACAAGAATAAAAATGAAAGAACAAAAAAAAGGCATAACCGGCGAAAAATAGGCCTAGATGACTAAACACCTATCCTATTAGTGGATCGCCATCCAAAACCGGTTGTAGATAATCCGTGCCAGCGTCTCCCATTGGTTGCACCCAATAGCCAAAAACTCTCTGGAGTCCGCATGCGTGAGTAACAACCACATACGAATCCAAGCAGTGGCCCTGTAAATAAGTTACAAAAAGTTGATAAAATTTTGTATGATAAAGATGATATCATTTCTTCAGTTCCATATAACTCAAGGTAATGCACATATTCCTATCTGCATATGACCCGCAATATTTGGTTCCACTCTAGTTAGCCACGCCCCAAATAACGTGTCAATACTACTTGGAGGGGTAACATTGAAAGCTATATGTATCGTAAGCCATAAAAGCTTGGCAAGAGGACAGTTGAGAAAGAGGTGTTTTGTAGTTTCATTATGGTCACAAAGGCAACATCGTGAACTACCCATGCATCTTCGCTTCACCAAGTTATCCTTGGTTAAAATCACTTTCTTGTGAACAAACCACATCAAGATTTTGATTCTCAAGGGTATTTTAATCTTCCATATGTGAAGTGATTTCCGTATTGGCCCAAAGTTAATTAAGTCTAAGTACATGGATTTCACTGTGAAACTACCGTTCCTGATAATTTATAGTGAATGGCATCTGCTTGATCAGAGAGTTGAACATCCATCAACCTATGAACCAAATGCAGCCACAAATTCCAACGTTCCCCACCAGAACCCTCCAGAACTGTATGTTTAGGGGTACCGACGGTAATACTGTCGCCACATAAGCTTCCTTACGTTGTACAATCTTATAAAGCGTAGGATATTGTAATGCTAAAGGCATCTCCCCTAACCATGTGTCTTCCTAGAATCTAGTACCGTTACCATTCCCAATGTTTAACTTGACTCTCTGAAAAAAGGTTTCTTTCGTCCTCATTAAACCCTTCCAGAAAGGCGAGTCATTCGGCCTTACTATAACCGGGGCCAATGTCTTAGATGTAGGTACTTATTACGTAAAACTTGTACCCACATGCCCTCGGTCTCAATAGACAACTTAAATAGCCATTTGCTAAGTAGGCATCTATTATTAACCTCTAAGTTCTCAACCGCTAGCCCTCCTTGGTCCTTCGGTCTGCAAATTATATCCCATGTGTTTAACCTATATTTCGTTTTTACTTCATCACTTTGCCAGAAAAAACGTGATCCATAGAAACCCAATCTTTTCCCTACCCCTACCGGTACTTCAAGGAAAGATAAGAGGAACATCGGCATACTAGTTAAAACTAAGTTTATCAACACTAGCCTCCCCCCATATGACATAAGCCTAGCCTTCCAGCAGCTTAGTTTTTTCTCAAATCGATCTTCAAGGCATTTCCACTCCTTGTTCGTTAATTTCCGATGATGAATTGGTATCCCTAGGTAGCTAAACGGTAAGGATCCTAATTCACATCCGAACAATTTCTATATGCATCTTGTTTATCTTTGGCTCTCCAAAAACAGAACAATTCGCTCTTGTTAAAATTAATTTTCAGTCCCGACAATGTCACGAAGTTCGGTTGCCCGCCACTATTAGGGAAAACCTTATACACAGTGGTATAGCAGTAGCGCTGGTTAGAACAAAGCGCTAATGCTACTTAGTAGTAGCGCGCGTTAGAAAATCCCACTACAACTATAGTTGCAGCTGTAGCGCGTCTGCGCGAAAAAGCGCTACTACTATAATTCCCACGCTGTTGCCGGTAGGCTAGGAATAGTAGTAGCATGGCAGCAAAAGGCATGCTACTGCTAAGTGCCTTGTAGTAGCGCGTTTCCTTTATAGAGCGCTACTGCTAAAAGAAGAAAATAAAATGGAAAAGAAGTAGAAAAGTAAATGAAAATGAAAGAAGTAGAAAAAGAAGAAATGAAAAAAGAAAATATAAAGATAAACAAAAGAAAAAGAAAAAGAAAGGAGAAATCCATAGCAGTAGCGCTTGTTGCCGCAAAGTGCTGTAGTTACTATAGCAGTAGTGCGTTTCATAGGCCCGCGCTATAGCTACATTCCTTAGATAAAATGGAAAAAGGAAAATAAATAACTACTTCCTATACCCGTAGCGCGTTTTGGTAGAAAGCGCTATAGCTAAGTTAGCTATAGCACTTTTCCGCACAAGCGCTACCGCTATGTTTGACTTAACCGGCCCGCGCGGCCCCCCCCCCGGCCACTTCCCCCAAATCCCCACTCACCTCTGCTGTCGCCACCGCCGTCGCCCTACATCGCCGTCGCCCTTCACACGCCGTCTGCTGCCGTCAGTGACCGTCTGGTGCCCGTCCTCGCCGCGTGCCTGAGCCCCGACCCCGCCCTCGCCGCACGCCCCTCCCTCGGCCGCTCTGCCTCCTCCTGCTCCCTAACTCCGCCGGCGCCCGAGGTGAGCACGCCTACGTACACGTCCTCCTCTTCCTCCCCTACCTCTGCCTAGCTAGGGTTCTTAGGGTTCATCAAATTTTAGGGTTCATCAAATTAGCTAGGGTTCATCTAATTAGTTAGGGTTCATCAAATTAGCTAGTACTTGTAGATGCTTAATTAGTTGTATAGTTGTTGTGCACCCAATGTAGTTAACTAAATATAAATTTTAGGACAAATTTGTATATGCTTAAGTTGTTAACTAAATATAATTTTTAGGAAAAATTTGTATATGCTTAAGTAGTTAATTAAATATAATTTTTAGGACAAACTTGTAGATGCTTAAGTACTAGGACAGTAGGGTACGGTTAGGGCAGTAGGTTTAACTAGAAATGTTAGGGCAGTAGGGTTTAATGTTAATTAGGGTAGTAGGGTTTAGTTTAGAGAAAAAATCAATATAAAAAATATAAATTTCTATTAGTGTTGCAAGTCCAGTAGGTTCTTAATTATTACTGATTTTTTATTATGACAGAAATTTAGGACATAATTTGAATTGAGTTCTAGGATTCATAATTTGAAATTTAGAATAGAAATTGATTTCTAGGGTTCAAAATTTATATTAGAACATAATTTTTATTAGGACAACAATTTAGGACAGAAATACGTAAAGGTTCTAGGTTTCTAGGGTTCATCCATCTATATTTGGTTTTTGAAGAGAGAGCATGAGATTTGTGTAGATTTTCTTGAAGTGTCAAACACTAGGAGATGCAAATTTGAAGTGGTCATGTTATATGCAAATTCCTCAATAGTGTTTGCTCATGTTTATCTACTGTTGTAGTTGCTCATGTACATGTTCTTAAGTGGTCCTGTTATATGCAACATTGAAGTGGTTCGATTGTGCGCAAGTGGCCTTTTGTTGTTTCCAGGGAATGAAGCCGAGTGGCCTATGTTTTGCCGGAATGTTGATTCATTTCCGTTTCGGCAAATTTGAGGTGCTCGATTTGTCCACTTTTTAGCAAAGGACATGCCGAAATTTTCTGTGAATTTCGGCATGACTTGTGCTACAAACTAGGACATATCGGCTGTCTGGGATTTGCCGCACCGGGAAGGAATCAATGCTCCTGCAAAACAGAGGCCTTCTTTATGTCATTATTCATTTTATTAGGTCTAGAATTAATTGACTCGATTTAATCGTAGGAAACATGGCTAGCAACGATGAAGGACAGGGTTCTGGTGATTGCAACGTCTATGTGGCGGCAGATGATTATTTGAACCTTCTTGTCGAGCAATGGTTGTTGCAGAGCCCACCTGTCACATCCGAGAATGACATCGAGACAGGCGCCGAGACTGGCGTTGAGACCCAGACCGACACCGAGACTGGCGAAGCCGGTTTAGAACCGAAACCGAAGAGGAGACGTCGACGCCCAAACCAGCTCATCACTACTAGACTGGTGGTCACGGAGGTGGACAATGGCAATTTCGAGCCAAAAGAGCCTGCAGAAGCGCGAGCGTGCTACGACAATCAAATAGGCTGCATTGTACAGACAACCGCCACCATCAACGATTAGAAACTAAAGAAGATAGAAAATATGAAGCACTCCCTCCTAACGAAGCTACACCAGGTTTCTTGTTCCCGGGCCAGGATGAAAAGAAATATACTGATCTAAATAAAGACCCGGCAATGAAGAAGATAAACAAACGCGCCATGAGCAAGTTTAGCAACGCGTTGGCCGCCTGGAAAGTAAGGGTGAAAGCAAGGATCATCGACAAAAAGGAACCCTACTCCAAGATTGTAAAGGGTAATCCGACAATTATGGAAGTGGAATTTGAAATATTCAAGGCGGCTTGCGTTGCCGAAGCTGCCAAAGAAAAGTCGAAGTACATTAAGGGGCTTCAAGAGAGGAACATCGGGTGCCACCACCTCGGAAGCCATGGTTACGCGGGGAAGAGGTCCATATGGGCCAAGGAGGACGCGAAACGCGAAAGTCTGGGCATCCCAGACCCCTTGGCGGAGTTCACCGTCCCGCAGGAGCGTGACGTCCTCAGGGCTTGGTACCGTTGGGACCCAGTGAACAAGGTTTTAGAGAGGGACGCGGTCATGACGGAGTTCATGAGACTACTGGTAATTTTAGCTTCTGACCAATTTGACTGCCCGTTTAGTCATATTTGTAAACGATCCTTGTTGCTTTCTAGAGAGAGCAGCACAGGATTGTGGCCGAAAGCGATTCGCCGTCTGAGGCGTTGGTGAGGCCCAAGAGGGACACCCCATTCAACCGGGCCTTGAATATATTGAAAGGACTCACGGTGGACACTCGGCTGTCGTATGGACGCGTGCACGGCGTCGGAGACAGCACCACGTGGAAGAAGTACTACCGTGAGACCACGGAGGAGAGAAAGGAAAGACGAAGGTTAAATGAAGAAAACATCAACAAGAAGTTTGAGATTGCGGTTGAGAAGAAATCAGTTGAGACAGTCACAGTAGTGGTAGCTGCAGCAAAACAGGAGATTGCAACTTTGTATGGTGTCTTGGTTCCGGCTATCGTCAGTTGGCGCAGGCAAAATCCAAATAACGAGGCAGCGGATTTTCCCCTTTCCGAATTCTTCGGGAGCAGCTCGACTAGCGTTGCACTAGCACCTGCTCCCGCACCTGCTCCTGCACCGGCTCCCGCACCAGCTCCTGCACCGGCTCCCGCACCTGCTCATAGTAGCCGACCTCCGTCTCGGATGTGCTCGGCGATGCTTCATCTTTGGCTGAGTTCGATGCCCTCACGGTACCTGTCACACTGGCCCTCCTCAATAAATGTATAATCTCCCGTTTCCGTTGCCTTTCGGATGTCTCACGTCGCAGACATGTCTTTGCAGGCCGACGTAACCCCGTGCACCATATTGTACACCATCAGCGGTCAGAAGGTGGACGTGGGGAAGGCGACGATAGTGAAGCTGAAGGAACAATTGTTCCATAGCCGGCCGATCCCCCTGATGTCTTCAAGCCAGTGTGAAACCGGGCCACAGGAATTTGGCTCCTCCGGTACTAGGCGGAGATGACGATGAGACCCCGCGGTGGCTTGGCGATTACAAGAGGTGGGTCCTGTTGTGGCCAAAGAGTCTGCTTCGTCTGGAGGCGGCCGGGAGCACACCCACGACCACGCAGCCTCAGCAAGGTATGAACATCAACACCCCACCTACACAATTTGCGTCGGTTGTCATGCCGGGTGATAGCAGACGGGGTGAGGAAGAGGCTCCATTAGTCGCTGATGACGTCGCCGCCGTCGAACAAGCAATGCATGATATCGATGCCATCGATGAGGATGAGGATGACGATGACACTCTACAATATCTCAATACTGGCGCCTATGACGACAGAGGATTGATGGCTCAGCAGTATGAGTACTCAGGGTTTGAGCGTCATGAGTCGATGCTGAATTGCCGGAGGATGAACGTATTATAGACAACCTTCCAGTAGCAAAGAAGCATAGGAAGAGACCGAGGAAAGGCAACAAAGCTGCTTCTATGATCCAGCCGCCTCAGCAGCCTCGGGTTCAAGACCGTATAGCTATCCCCGGTGCGGCAAAATGTCATATCCCCAGTCATCCGATCCTATCTAAGGCAACGGTAGATGCCATATACGACGATCTAAGGAGACTTCATGACAATGTGCTGCGGAGAGAGAAAAGCCTAATCGCCTCAGAAAATCCAGGATACCCACTCTACGTGGTTAACATGCATTCCCCACGGAGAAGTTCTTCCTTCGATTCGATTACATCTTCGACATGTTTCACTTGAAAAAGCTGGATTTTACGTTTGTCCGCCTTTTTGCCTTGTACATGAACTACATCATCGAGATTGAGCAGATACCTTATATCTGTGTCGCTGACCCGTAGTTCATGCACGAGGGCTTCTTGGCAGTCTGCCCAGAGCACCGACGCGAGGGACTGCATCGCTGATTTCATGGTCGCCAATAAGGACAAGGATACAATTCTCGTGCCTTATCATCCCATGTAAGTCATCCGCGCGGATATCCTTCCTTCGATTTCAATCATTCATTTGCATGGTGGAGGCTAATTTGAGGTGTACTTATTTTCGCAGCCACGGGTGCGCCGTCCTCATCATCCTTTACCCCCGATTCTCCAACACTCTTTACTTGAACTCGTCGAAGAACATGAACAAAAAGGATTACACCTACATCAAGTCTGTTCTCGGCAGTGCTATCTTTATCTACGGCGTACATGGTGGAGAGATCAAGACCAGGAAGACAAGGAACCGCAGTCCCGCCTTCGGCCATAAGACCGACTTCTGCTGCATCCAGCAACCTAGTGGTACTCTTAGTGATGGATTCTCTGTCCTACACCACATGCTGGAGTACAGACGGGATCAGCAGAACCTTCGCATGTCACCTACATATGGCGATGCCCATATTCTGCAATGGGCAAAGAACCTAGGAGATATCCCGGATCATCGACTTCGAGCTGATTTCTATCACATCCAGCTTGAACTTTCCCAAATCATCATGAAGGAGGTCCTCGAAAAAATAGGGATGTACTATGAAGAATGGCAAATGTCGTGGGAAGACGTCCGAACACGCGTAGCCGCTCAGCGTCTCGACCTGAAGCCTTTCACTAAGCTCGAAGACTATCTCCCTGACTTGGATGGATGGCACGACATGTTGGAGTGATTGATGATATATGACAATGTGTCCGTTTAGTCCATACTTTCTGTATGACGAAACTTTGAGTTATGCATGACGAAACTTTATTTGTGATGTAATTAAACCGTCCTCCTCAACTAGCTAATATCACTCTAGTTAGGGCATTTTGGGTACGATGAACTTTATTATTTATGGTTATGATATGTTGCTTGTATGTTTGCCATGTCTGTCTCTTTCTGTTGCTCAACTATATATGTTGCATATCATCGACTCATGTGACGATGCAAGTGCATAGATCATCGATGGCGAAGAAGTGCTATGCCAGGACTATACGATGAGTGGTCGGAGTGTCAGGCCCAGGTGTACCAGTTTCCAGTTTTCGAGCGATAGCCAGTAGTCAGTTTAGGTTCATGCTAGTGCGAGAGAGGGATCCGAACCGACGCCTCAAGAAGTACTACATTATGTATGATGAGACATGTCATGTAACTTGTATAGCGATATCGTGATTATGATGTGACGACATGATTTGTGTTGGATAATATGATGAGACTATTATGTGTATGATATGATGAGCATATTGCATGTTTATGATATGATTAGAATAGTGTATAAAACCTATACAAAAACATCGCAAATACGCAGCAAAAAAAGATATAAGAAAATATAGTAGTAGCGCTCTTTAGCGCTGGATAGGAAAACGCTACTGCTAAAGCACTTAGCAGTAGTGCTGGTATGGAAAGCGCTACTGCTAAGTAGGTATAGCAGTAGCGTGTGTCAAACAGCGCTACTGATAACCGTTAGCTGTAGTGCCGTATCAGTAGCGTGGTGCCCCGCGCTACTGATAGCCTTAGACCCGCGCTACTGCTAGGCTTTTCCCTAGCAATGCGCGTGGCACGCCCCAACTACAGGTCATCAACATCGGGTTGGACCTGAATCTGGTGACTAACTTGCCTGTCACTGATACGTCCATTTTACATCATGCTTTTATATCGATATTTATTGCATTATGGGCTGTTATTACACATTATGTCACAATACTTATGCCTATTCTCTCTTCTTTTATAAGGTTTACATGAAGAGGGAGAATGCCGGCAGCTGGAATTCTGGGCTGGAAAAGGAGCAAATATTAGAGACCTATTCTCCACAGCTCCAAAAGTCCTGAAACTTCACGGAGGTATGTTTTGGAATTAATAAAAAATATTGGCGAAAGAATCAACCAGAGGGGGCCCACACCCTGGCCACGAGGGTGGGGGTGCGCCCCCTGCCTCGTGGGCCCCCTGGCAGGCCTCCGGTGCCCATCTTCTGCTATATGAAGTCTTTCACCCTGGAAAAAATCAGGAGGAAGCTTTCGGGACAAAACACCGCCGCCACGAGGCGGAACCTTGGCGGAACCAATCTAGGGCTCCGGCGGAGCTGTTCTGCCGGGGAAACATCCCTTCGGGAGGGGGAAATCATCACCATCGTCATCATCATCGATCCTCTCATCGGGAGGGGGTCAATCTCCATCAACATCTTCACCAGCAGCATCTCATCTAAAACCCTAGTTCATCTCTTGTATCCAATCTTTGTCTCAAAATCTCAGATTGGTACCTGTGGGTTGCTAGTAATGTTGATTACTCCTTGTAGTTGATGCTAGTTGGTTTATTTGGTGGAAGATCGTATGTTCAGATCCTTTATGCATATTAATACCCCTCTGATTATTAACATGAATATGATTTGTGAGTAGTTACGTTTGTTCCTGAGGACATGGGAGAAGTCTTGCTATAAGTAGTCATGTGAATTTGGTATTCGTTCGATATTTTGATGAGATGTATGTTGTCTTTCCTCTAGTGGTGTTATGTGAACGTCAACTACATGACACTTCACCATCGTTTGGGCCTAGAGGAAGGCATTGGGAAGTAATTGTTGGAAATATGCCCTAGAGGCAATAATAAAATGGTTATTATTGTATTTCCTTGGTCATGATAATTGTCTATTGTTCATGCTATAATTGTATTAACTGGAAACTGTAATACATGTGTGAATACATAGACCACAACATGTCCCTAGTAAGCCTCTAGTTGACTAGCTTGTTGATCAATAGATGGTTATGGTTTCCTGACCATGGACATTGGATGTCATTGATAACGGGATCACATCATTAGGAGAATGATGTGATGGACAAGACCCAATCCTAAGCATTGTTGGAAATATGCCCTAGAGGCAATAATAAATGGTTATTATTATATTTCTGTGTTCATGATAATAGTCTATTATTCATGCTATAATTGTATTGTCCGGAAATCGTAATACATGTGTGAATACATAGACCACAACCTGTCCCTAGTAAGCCTCTAGTTGACTAGCTCGTTGATCAACAGATAGTCATGGTTTCCTGACTATGGACATAGGATGTCATTGATAACGGGATCACATCATTAGGAGAATGATGTGATGGACAAGACCCAACTTAAGCATAGCATAAAAGATCGTGTAGTTTCGTTTGCTAGAGCTTTTCCAATGTCAAGTATCTTTTCCTTAGACCATGAGATCGTGCAACTCCCGGATACCGTAGGAGTGCTTTGGGTGTGCCAAACGTCACAACGTAACTGGGTGACTATAAAGGTGCATTACGGGTATCTCCGAAAGTGTCTGTTGGGTTGGCACGGATCGAGACTGGGATTTGTCACTCCGTGTAAACGGAGAGGTATCTCTGGGCCCACTCGGTAATGCATCATCATAATGAGCTCAATGTGACTAAGGCGTTAGTCACGGGATCATGCATTGCGGTACGAGTAAAGAGACTTGCCGGTAACGAGATTGAACAAGGTATTGGGATACCGACGATCGAATCTCGGGCAAGTAACATACCGATTGACAAAGGGAATTGCATACGGATTGATTGAATCCTCGACACCGTGGTTCACCCGATGATATCATCGTGGAACATGTGGGAGCCAACATGGGTATCCAGATCCCGCTGTTGGTTATTGACCGGAGAGGCGTCTCGGTCATGTCTGCATGTCTCCCGAACCCGTAGGGTCTACACACTTAAGGTCCGGTGACGCTAGGGTTGTAGAGATATATGTATGCGGAAACCCGAAAGTTGTTCGGAGTCCCGGATGAGATCCCGGACGTCACGAGAGGTTCCGGAATGGTCCGGAGGTGAAGAATTATATATAGGAAGTCCAGTTTTGGCCACCGGGAAAGTTTCGGGGGTTATCGGTATTGTACCGGGACCACCGGAAGGGTCCCGGGGGTCCACCGGGTGGGGCCACCTGTCCCGGAGGGCCCCGTGGGCTGAAAGTGGAGGGGAACCAGCCCCTAATGGGCTGGGGCGCCACTTTGGGCCTCCCCCCCATGCGCCTAGGGTTGGGAACCCTAGGGGGGGAGTTTCCCCTTGCCTTGGGGGGCAAGGCAACCCCTTCCCCCTTGGCCGCCGCCCCCCCCCTTGGAGATCCCATCTCCAAGGGCTGCGCACCCCCCCTTGGGGGCCTATATAAAGGGGGGGGAGGGAGGGCAGTAGACTACAGCCTTTGGCGCCTCCCTCCTCCCCTGCAACACCTCTCTCTCGCGCGCAGAAGCTCGGCGAAGCCTTGCCGGAGAGCCGCTACATCCACCACCACGCCGTCGTGCTGTTGGATCTCCATCAACCTCTCCTCCCCCCTTGCTGGATCAAGAAAGGAGGAGACGTCGCTGCACCGTACGTGTGTTGAACGCGGAGGTGCCGTCCGTTCGGCACTCGGTCATCGGTGATTTGGATCACGGCGAGTACGACTCCGTCATCCACGTTCATTGGAACGCTTCCGCTCGCGATCTACAAGGGTATGTAGATCCACTCCTTTCCCCTCGTTGCTAGTAGACTCCATAGATGCATCTTGGTGAGCGTAGGAAAATTTTAAATTATGCTACGATTCCCAACAGTGGCATCATGAGCCAGGCCTATGCGTAGTTACTATGCACGAGTAGAACACAAAGAAGTTGTGGGCGTTGATGTTGCCAATTCTTCTTGCCGCTACTAGTCGTTTCTTGTTTCGGCGGCATTGTAGGATGAAGCGGCCCGGACCGACCTTACACGTACGCTTACGTGAGACAGGTTCCACCGACTGACATGCACTAGTTGCATAAGGTGGCTAGCGGGTGTCTGTCTCTCCTACTTTAGTCGGAACGGATTCGATGAAAAGGGTCCTTATGAAGGGTAAATAGAAATTGGCAAATCACGTTGTGGTCATACGTAGGTAAGAAATCGTTCTTGCTAGAAACCTACAAACCACGTAAAAACTTGCAACAACAATTAGAGGACGTCTAACTTGTTTTTGCAGCAAGTGATATATGTGATATGATATGGCCAGAAGATGTGATGAATGATATATGTGATGTATGAGATTGATCATATTCTTGTAATAGGAATCACGACTTGCATGTCGATGAGTATGACAACCGGCAGGAGCCATAGGAGTTGTCTTTATTATTTTGCATGACCTGCGTGTCATTGAATAACGCCATGTAATTTACTTTACTTTGTTGCTAAACGGTTAGCCATAGAAGTAGAAGTAATCGTTGGCGTGACAACTTCATGAAGACACAATGATGGAGATCATGATGATGGAGATCATGGTGTCATGCCGGTGACGAAGATGATCATGGTGCCCCGAAGATGGAGATCAAAGGAGCATGATGATATTGGCCATATCATGTCACTATTTGATTGCATGTGATGTTTATCATGTTTTTGCATCTTATTTGCTTAGAACGACGGTAGCAAGTAGGATGATCCCTTATAATAATTTCAAGAAAGTGTTCACCCTAACTGTGCACCGTTGCGAAGGTTCGTCGTTTCGAAGCACCACGTGATGATCGGGTGTGATAGATTCTTACGTTCGCATACAACGGGTGTTGACGAGCCTAGCATGTACAGACATGGCCTCGGAACACACGCAATACACTTAGGTTGACTTGACGAGCCTAGCATGTACAGACATGGCCTCGGAACACGGAGGACCGAAAGGTCGAGCATGAGTCGTATAGAAGATACGATCAACATGGAGATGTTCACCGATCTTGACTAGTCCGTCTCACGTGATGATCGGACACGGCCTAGTTGAGTTCGGATCATGTTTCACTTAGATAACTAGAGGGATGTCTATCTGAGTGGGAGTTCATTAAATAATTTGATTATATGAACTTAATTATCATGAACTTAGTCTAAATCTTTACACTATGTATTGTAGATCAAATGGCCCACGTTGTCCTCAATTTCAACGCGTTCCTAGAGAAAACCAAGCTGAAAGATGATGGCAGCAACTATACGGACTGGGTCCGGAACCTGAGGATCATCCTCATAGCAGCCAAGAAAGATTATGTCTTAGAAGCACCGCTAGGTGAAGCACCAATCCCTGAGAACCAAGACGTTATGAACGCTTGGCAGCAGCGTGCTGATGATTACTCCCTCGTTCAGTGCGGCATGCTTTACAGCTTAGAACCGGGTCTCCAAAAGCGTTTTGAGAAACATGGAGCATATGAGATGTTCGAGGAGCTGAAACTGGTTTTTCAAGCTCATGCCCGGGTCGAGAGATATGATGTCTCCGACAAGTTCTTCAGCTGTAAAATGGAGGAGAACAGTTCTGTTAGTGAGCACATACTCAGAATGTCTGGGTTGCACAACCGCTTGTCTCAGCTGGGAGTTAATCTCCCGGATGACGCGGTCATTGACAGAATCCTCCAGTCGCTTCCACCAAGCTACAAGAGCTTTGTGATGAACTACAATATGCAGGGGATGGAAAAGACCATTCCCGAGGTGTATTCAATGCTGAAATCAGCTGAGGTAGAGATCAGAAAAGAACATCAAGTGTTGATGGTGAATAAAACCACTAAGTTCAAGAAGGGCAAGGGTAAGAAGAACTTCAAGAAGGACGGCAAGGGAGTTGCCGCGCCCGGTAAGCCAGTTACCGGGAAGAAGTCAAAGAATGGACCCAAGCCCGAGACTGAGTGCTTTTATTGCAAGGGAAGTGGTCACTGGAAGCGGAACTGCCCCAAATATTTAGCGGACAAGAAGAAGGCCGGCAACACCCAAGGTATATGTGATATACAAGTAATTGATGTGTACCTTACCAGTACTCGCAGTAGCTCCTGGGTATTTGATACCGGTGCGGTTGCTCATATTTGTAACTCAAATCAGGAACTACGGAATAAACGGAGACTGGCAAAAGACGAGGTGACGATGCGCGTCGGGAATGGTTCCAAGGTCGATGTGATCGCCGTCGGCACGCTACCTCTGCATCTACCCACGGGATTAGTTATAAACCTCAATAATTGTTATTTAGTGCCAGCTTTGAGCATGAACATTGTATCTGGATCTCGTTTAATTCGAGATGGCTACTCATTTAAATCTGAGAATAATGGTTGTTCTATTTATTTGAGAGATATGTTTTATGGTCATGCCCCGCTGGTCAATGGTTTATTCTTGATGAATCTCGAACGTGATGCTACACATGTTCATAGTGTGAATACCAAAAGATGTAAAGTTGATAACGATAGTCCCACATACTTGTGGCACTGCCGCCTTGGTCACATTGGTGTCAAGCGCATGAAGAAGCTCCATGCAGATGGACTTTTGGAGTCTCTTGATTACGAATCATTTGACACGTGCGAACCATGCCTCATGGGTAAGATGACCAAGACTCCGTTCTCCGGAACAATGGAGCGAGCGACCAACTTATTGGAAATCATACATACCGATGTGTGCGGTCCAATGAGCGTTGAGGCTCGCGGAGGATATCGTTATGTTCTCACTCTCACTGATGATTTAAGTAGATATGGGTATGTCTACCTAATGAAACACAAGTCTGAAACCTTTGAAAAGTTCAAGGAATTTCAGAGTGAAGTCGAGAATCAACGTGACAGGAAAATAAAATTCTTACGATCAGATCGTGGTGGAGAATATTTAAGTCACGAATTTGGTACACACTTAAGGAAATGTGGAATAGTTTCACAACTCACGCCGCCTGGAACACCTCAGAGAAATGGTGTGTCCGAACGTCGTAATCGCACTCTATTGGATATGGTGCGATCTATGATGTCTCTTACCGATTTACCGCTCTCATTTTGGGGTTATGCTTTAGAGACTGCCGCATTCACTTTAAATAGGGCACCGTCTAAATCCGTTGAGACGACACCGTATGAATTATGGTTTGGGAAGAAACCTAAGCTGTCGTTTCTAAAAGTTTGGGGATGCGATGCTTATGTCAAGAAACTTCAACCTGAAAAGCTCGAACCCAAATCGGAAAAATGCGTCTTCATAGGATACCCTAAGGAAACTATTGGGTATACCTTCTACCTCAGATCCGAAGGCAAGATCTTCGTTGCCAAGAACGGGTCCTTTCTAGAGAAGGAGTTTCTCTCGAAAGAATTGAGTGGGAGGAAAGTGGAACTTGATGAGGTGATAGTCACCCCTTCCGAACCGGAAAGTAGCGCAGCGCGGGAAAATGTTCCTGTGGTGCCTACACCGACTGGGGAGGAAGTTAATGATGATGATCATGAAGCTTCAGATCAAGTTACTGAACTTCGTAGGTCCACAAGGACACGTTCCGCACCAGAGTGGTACGGCAACCCTGTCCTGGAAATCATGTTGTTAGACAACGGTGAACCTTCGAACTATGAAGAAGCGATGGCGGGCCCGGATTCCGACAAATGGCTAGAAGCCATGAAATCCGAGATAGAATCCATGTATGAAAACAAAGTATGGACTTTGACTGACTTGCCCGATGAGCGGCGAGCCATAGAAAACAAATGGATCTTTAAGAAGAAGACGGACGCAGATGGTAATGTGACCATCTACAAAGCTCGACTTGTCGCTAAGGGTTATCGACAAGTTCAAGGGGTTGACTACGATGAGACTTTCTCACCCGTAGCGAAGCTGAAGTCCGTCCGAATCATGTTAGCAATTGCCGCATACTATGATTATGAGATATGGCAGATGGACGTCAAAACGGCATTCCTTAACGGCTTCCTTAAGGAAGAGTTGTATATGATGCAGCCGGAAGGTTTTGTCGATCCTAAGAATGCTAACAAAGTATGCAAGCTCCAGCGCTCAATCTATGGGCTGGTGCAAGCATCTCGGAGTTGGAACGTTCGCTTTGATGAGATGATCAAAGCGTTTGGGTTTACACAGACTTATGGAGAAGCCTGTGTTTACAAGAAAGTGAGTGGGAGCTCTGTAGCATTTCTCATATTATATGTGGATGACATATTATTGATGGGAAATGATATAGAATTCTTGGAAAGTATAAAGGCCTATTTGAATAAATGTTTTTCAATGAAGGACCTTGGAGAAGCTGCTTATATATTAGGCATCAAGATCTATAGAGATAGATCAAGACGCCTCATTGGTCTTTCACAGAGTACATACCTTGACAAGATATTGAAGAAGTTCAGTATGGATCAGTCCAAGAAGGGGTTCTTGCCTGTATTGCAAGGTGTGCAATTGAGCACGGCTCAATGCCCGACCACGGCAGAAGATATAGAAGAGATGAGTGTCATCCCCTATGCCTCGGCCATAGGGTCTATTATGTATGCCATGCTGTGTACCAGACCTGATGTAAACCTTGCCGTAAGTTTGGTAGGAAGGTACCAAAGTAATCCCGGCAAGGAACACTGGACAGCGGTCAAGAATATCCTGAAGTACCTGAAGAGGACTAAGGATATGTTTCTCGTCTATGGAGGTGACGAAGAGCTCGTCGTAAAGGGTTACGTCGACGCTAGCTTCGACACAGATCCGGATGACTCAAAGTCACAGACCGGATACGTGTATATTTTGAATAGAGGAGCAGTAAGCTGGTGCAGTTGCAAGCAAAGCGTCGTGGCGGGATCTACATGTGAAGCGGAATACATGGCAGCCTCGGAGGCAGCACAGGAAGCAGTCTGGATGAAGGAGTTCATTACCGACCTAGGGGTGATTCCCAATGCGTCGGGCCCAATGACTCTCTTCTGTGACAACACTGGAGCTATTGCCCTTGCGAAGGAGCCCAGGTTTCACAGGAAGACCAGGCATATCAAGCGTCGCTTCAACTCCATTCGTGAAAGTGTTCAAAATGGAGACATAGATATTTGTAAAGTACACACGGACCTGAATGTAGCAGATCCGTTGACTAAACCTCTCCCTAGGGCAAAACATGATCAACACCAGGACGCAATGGGTGTTCGATTCATCACAATGTAACTAGATTATTGACTCTAGTGCAAGTGGGAGACTGTTGGAAATATGCCCTAGAGGCAATAATAAATGGTTATTATTATATTTCTGTGTTCATGATAATAGTCTATTATTCATGCTATAATTGTATTGTCCGGAAATCGTAATACATGTGTGAATACATAGACCACAACCTGTCCCTAGTAAGCCTCTAGTTGACTAGCTCGTTGATCAACAGATAGTCATGGTTTCCTGACTATGGACATAGGATGTCATTGATAACGGGATCACATCATTAGGAGAATGATGTGATGGACAAGACCCAACTTAAGCATAGCATAAAAGATCGTGTAGTTTCGTTTGCTAGAGCTTTTCCAATGTCAAGTATCTTTTCCTTAGACCATGAGATCGTGCAACTCCCGGATACCGTAGGAGTGCTTTGGGTGTGCCAAACGTCACAACGTAACTGGGTGACTATAAAGGTGCATTACGGGTATCTCCGAAAGTGTCTGTTGGGTTGGCACGGATCGAGACTGGGATTTGTCACTCCGTGTAAACGGAGAGGTATCTCTGGGCCCACTCGGTAATGCATCATCATAATGAGCTCAATGTGACTAAGGCGTTAGTCACGGGATCATGCATTGCGGTACGAGTAAAGAGACTTGCCGGTAACGAGATTGAACAAGGTATTGGGATACCGACGATCGAATCTCGGGCAAGTAACATACCGATTGACAAAGGGAATTGCATACGGATTGATTGAATCCTCGACACCGTGGTTCACCCGATGATATCATCGTGGAACATGTGGGAGCCAACATGGGTATCCAGATCCCGCTGTTGGTTATTGACCGGAGAGGCGTCTCGGTCATGTCTGCATGTCTCCCGAACCCGTAGGGTCTACACACTTAAGGTCCGGTGACGCTAGGGTTGTAGAGATATATGTATGCGGAAACCCGAAAGTTGTTCGGAGTCCCGGATGAGATCCCGGACGTCACGAGAGGTTCCGGAATGGTCCGGAGGTGAAGAATTATATATAGGAAGTCCAGTTTTGGCCACCGGGAAAGTTTCGGGGGTTATCGGTATTGTACCGGGACCACCGGAAGGGTCCCGGGGGTCCACCGGGTGGGGCCACCTGTCCCGGAGGGCCCCGTGGGCTGAAAGTGGAGGGGAACCAGCCCCTAATGGGCTGGGGCGCCACTTTGGGCCTCCCCCCATGCGCCTAGGGTTGGGAACCCTAGGGGGGGGTTTCCCCTTGCCTTGGGGGGCAAGGCAACCCCTTCCCCCTTGGCCGCCGCCCCCCCCTTGGAGATCCCATCTCCAAGGGCTGCGCACCCCCCCCTTGGGGGCCTATATAAAGGGGGGGGGGAGGGAGGGCAGCAGACTACAGCCTTTGGCGCCTCCCTCCTCCCCTGCAACACCTCTCTCTCGCGCGCAGAAGCTCGGCGAAGCCTTGCCGGAGAGCCGCTACATCCACCACCACGCCGTCGTGCTGTTGGATCTCCATCAACCCCTCCTCCCCCCTTGCTGGATCAAGAAAGGAGGAGACATCGCTGCACCGTACGTGTGTTGAACGCGGAGGTGCCGTCCGTTCGGCACTCGGTCATCGGTGATTTGGATCACGGCGAGTACGACTCCGTCATCCACGTTCATTGGAACGCTTCCGCTCGCGATCTACAAGGGTATGTAGATCCACTCCTTTCCCCTCGTTGCTAGTAGACTCCATAGATGCATCTTGGTGAGCGTAGGAAAATTTTAAATTATGCTACGATTCCCAACAAGCATAGCACAAGATCGTGTAGTTCGTTTGCTAGAGCTTTTCTAATGTCAAGTATCATTTCCTTAGACCATGAGATTGTGCAACTCCCAGATACCGTAGGAATGCTTTGGGTGTACCAAACGTCACAACGTAACTGGGTGGCTATAAAGGTGCACTACAGGTATCTCCGAAAGTGTCTGTTGGGTTGGCACGAATCAAGACTGGGATTTGTCACTCCGTATGACGGAGAGGTATCTCTGGGCCCACTCGGTAATGCATCATCATAATGAGCTCAATGTGACTAAGGAGTTAGCCACGGGATCATGCGTTACGGTACGAGTAAAATGACTTGCCGGTAACGAGATTGAACAAGGTATTGGGATACCGACGATCGAATCTCGGGCAAGTAACGTACCGATTGACAAAGGGAATTGTATACGGGATTGATTGAATCCTCGACATCGTGGTTCATCCGATGAGATCATCGTGGAACATGTGGGAGCCAACATGGGTATCCAGATCCCGCTGTTGGTTATTGACCGGAGAGTCGTCTCGGTCATGTCTGCATGTCTCCCGAACCCGTAGGGTCTACACACTTAAGGTTCGGTCACGCTAGAGTTGTAGAGATATTAGTATGAGGTTAACCTAAAGTTGTTCGGAGTCCCGGATGAGATCCCGGACGTCACGAGGAGTTCCGGAATGGTCCGGAGGTAAAGATTTATATATGGGAACTCCTATTTTGGCCACCGGATAATGTTCGGGATTTTTCGGTATTGTACCAGGAAGGTTCTAGAAGGTTCCGAAGTGGGGCCCACCTGCATGGGGGGACCCACATGAACGTGGGTAGTGGGGGCAAGGCCCCACACCCCTGGTCAAGGCGCACCAAGACCCCACCTTAAAAGGAATAAGATCATATCCCGAAGGGATAAGATCAAGATCCCTAAAAAAGGGGGATAACAATCGGTGGGGAAGGGAAATGATGGGATTTCTTTCCCCCACCTTTGCCAACGCCCCAATGGACTTGGAGGGCAAGAAACGAGCCCCCTCCACCCCTATATATAGTGGGGAGGCGCATAGGAGCAGCACCCCAAGCCCTGGCGCCTCCCTCCCTCCCGTGACACCTCTTCCTCCCCGCTTGCGTTTGGCGAAGCCCTGCCGGGATCCCGCTACTTCCACCACCACGCCGTCGTGCTGCTGGATCTGCATCAACTTCTCCTCCCCCCTTGCTGGATCAAGAAGGAGGAGACGTCCCCACTCCGTACGTGTGTTGAACGCGGAGGTGCCGTCCGTTCGGCGCTAGGATCATCGGTGATTTGGATCACGACGAGTACGACTCCATCAACCCCGTTCTCTTGAACGCTTCCGCGCGCGATCTACAAGGGTATGTAGATGCACTCCCCTCTCTCTCATTGCTAGATGACTCCATAGATTGATCTTGGTGATACGTAGAAAATTTTAAATTTCTGCTACGTTCTCCAACAGTGGCATCATGAGCCAGGTTTATGCGTAGATTCTATGCACGAGTAGAACACAAAGTAGTTGTGGGCGACGATTTGTTCAATTTGCTTACCGTTACTAGTCTTATCTTGATTCGGCGGCATTGTGGGATGAAGCGGCCCGGAACGACCTTACACGTACTCTTACGTGAGACAGGTTCCACCGACTGACATGCACTTGATGCATAAGGTGGCTAGCGGGTGTCTATCTCTCCCACTTTAGTCGGATCGGATTCGATGAAAAGGGTCCTTATGAAGGGTAAATAGCAATTGCCATATCACCGTTGTGGCTTTTGCGTAGGTAAGAAACGTTCTTGCTAGAAACCCATAGCAGCCACGTAAAACATGCAACAACAATTAGAGGACGTCTAACTTGTTTTTGCAGGGTATGCTATGTGATGTGATATGGCCAAAAGGATGTGATGAATGATATATGTGATGTATGAGATTGATCATGTTCTTGTAATAGGAATCACGACTTGCATGTCGATGAGTATGACAACCGGCAGGAGCCATAGGAGTTGTCTTAATTTATTGTATGACCTGCGTGTCAATGAAAAACGCCATGTAATTACTTTACTTTATTGCTAACCGTTAGCCATAGTAGTAGAAGTAATAGTTGGCGAGACAACTTCATGAAGACACGATGATGGAATCATGATGATGGAGATCATGGTGTCATGCCGGTGACGAAGGTGATCATGCCGCGCCTCGAAGATGGAGATCAAAAGGCGCAAGATGATATTGGCCATATCATGTCACTTTATGATTTGCATGTGATGTTTGTCATGTTTACATCTTATTTGCTTAGAACGACGGTAGCATAAATAAGATGATCCCTCACTAAAATTTTAAGAGATGTGTTCCCCCTAACTGTGCACCGTTGCGAAGGTTCATTGTTTCGAAGCACCACGTGATGATTGGGTGTGATAGATTCTAACGTTCGCATACAACGGGTGTTGACGAGCCTAGCATGTACAGACATGGCCTCGGAACACAAGCAAACACTTAGGTCGACTTGACGAGCCTAGCATGTACAGACATGGCCTCGGAACACAAGAGACCGAAAGGTCGAACATGAGTCGTATAGTAGATACGATCAACATGGAGATGTTCACCGATGATGACTAGTCCGTCTCACGTGATGATCGGACACGGCCTAGTCGATTCGGATCATGTATCACTTAGATGACTAGAGGGATGTCTATCTAAGTGGGAGTTCATTAAATAATCAGATGAACTTAATTATCATGAACATAGTCAAAAGGTCTTTGCAAATTATGTCGTAGCTTATGCTTTAGTTCTACTTAAGATATGTTCCTAGAGAAAATTTAGTTGAAAGTTGATAGTAGCAATTATGCGGACTGGGTCCGTAAACTGAGGATTGTCCTCATTGCTGCACAGAAGGCTTATGTCCTTAATGCACCGCTCGGTGTGCTGAACCTCGAGCGTCGTCTGTAGATGTTACGAAACATCTGACATACACGTTTTGATGACTACGTGATAGTTCAGTGTGTGATGCTAACGGTTTAGAATTGTGGCACCAAAGACGGTTTTGAAACGTCGCAGAACATATGAGATGTTCCAAAGCCTGAAATTGGGATTTCAGACTAGTGCCCACGTCAAGAGGTATGAGACCTCTGACAAGTTTCTTAAGCCTGCAAACTAAGGGAGAAAAGCTCAATCGTTGAGCATGTGCTCAGATTGTCTGAGTACTACAATCGCTTGAATCGAGTGGGAGTTAATCTTCCAGATGAGATAGTGATGGTTCTCCATAGTCACTGCACCAAGCTATTAGAGCTTCGTGATGAACTATAACATATCAGGGATAGACATGATGATCCTTGAGCAACTCGCGATGTTTGACACCGCGGAAAGTAGAAATCAAGATGGAGCATCAATTGTTGATGGTTAGTAAAACCACTAGTTTCTAGAAGGGCAAGGGCAAGAAGGGATACTTCATGAAACGGCAAATCAGTTGCTGCTCTAGTGAAGAAACCCAAGGTTGAACCCAAACCCAAGACTAAGTTCTTCTGAAATGAGGGGAACGGTCACTGAAGCAGAACTACCCTAGATACTTCGTAGATGAGAAGGCTGGCAAGGTCGACAGAAGTATATTGGATATACATTATATTAATGTGTACTTTACTAGTACTCCTAGTAGAACCAGGGTATTAGATACCGGTTCGGTTGCTAAGTGTTAGTAACTCGAAATAAAAGCTGCGGAATAAACGGAGACTAGCTGAAGGTGAGATGACGATATGTGTTGGAAGTGTTTCCAAGGTTGATGTGATCAAGCATCGCATGCTCCCTCTACCATCGAGATTGGGGTTAAACCTGAATAATTATTATTTGGTGTTTGCTTTGAGCATAGACATGATTGGATTATGTTTATCGCAATACGGTTATTCATTAAAGGAGAATAATGGTTACTTTGTCTATTTGAATAATACCTTCAATGGTCTTGCACCTAAAATGAATGGTTTATTGAATCTCGATCGTAGTGATACACATGTTCATAAGATAGTAATGATAGTACCACATACTTGTGGCACCGCCACTTGAGTCATATTGGTATAAAACGCATGAAGAAGCTCCATGTTGATGGATCTTTGGACTCACTCGTTTTTGAAAAGATTGAGACATGCGAACCATGTCTATTAGTATATATGCATGAAGAAAGTCCATACAGATGGATCATTTGGACTCACTTGATTTTGAATCACTTGAGACATGCAAATCATACCACATGGGCAAGATGACTGAAAGGCCTCGTTTTCAGTAAGATGGAACAAGAGAGCAACTTGTTGGAAGTAATACATTTGATGTGTGCAGTCCAATGAGTGCTGACGCACGCAGTGGATATCGTTATGTTCTTACTTCACAGATGATTTGAGTAGATGCTGAGAATATTTACTTGATGAAACACAAGTCTGAATTATTGAAAGGTTCAAGTAATTTCAGAGTGAAGTTGAAGATCGTCGTGACAAGAGGATAAAATGTCTGTGATATGATCATAGAGATGAATATCTGAGTTACGAGTTTGGCACACAATTAAGAAATTGTGGAAATTGTTTCACGACTAATACCGCCTGGAACACCATATTGTGATGGTGTGTCCGAACATCATAACTGCACCCTATTGGATATGGTGCATACCATGATGTCTCTTATCGAATTACAACTATCGTTTATGGGTTAGGCATTAGAGACAACCGCATTCACTTTAAATAGGGCACCACGCAATTCCGTCGAGAAGACACTGTATGAACTATGGTTTAGAGAAACCTAAGCTGTCGTTTCTTAAAAGTTTGGGGCTGCGACGCTTATGTGAAAAAGTTTCAGGCTGATAAGCTCGAACCCAAAGAGGATATATGCATGTTCATAGAATACCCAAAACAGTTGGGTATACCTCCTATTTCAGATCTGGAAGCAAAAGTGATTGTTTCTAGAAACGGGTCCTTTCTCGAGGAAAAGTTTCTCTTGAAAGAATTGAGTGGGAGGATGGTGGAGACTTGATGAGGTCATTGAACCGTCACTTCAACTAGTGTGTAGCAGGGCACAAGAAGTTGTTCCTGTGGCGCCTACACCAACTGAAGTGGAAGCTTATGATAGTGATCATGAAACTTCGGATCAAGTCACTACCAAACCTCGTAGGACGACAAGGATGCGTACTACTTCAGAGTGGTACGTAATCCTGTCTTAGAAGTCATGTTGCGAGACAACAATGAACCTACGAGCTATGGAGAAGCGATGGCGGGCCCAGATTCCGACGAATGGCTCGAGGCCATAAAATCCGAGAGAGGAAGAACTACTTGATGGTCGTAAGGCTGTTGGGTGCAGATGGATTTTAGAAGGAAGACGGACAATGATGGTAAGTGTCACCATTAAGAAAGCTCGACTTGTTGTTAAGATGTTTTCCGACAAGTTCAAGGAGTTGACTACGATGAGATTTTCTCACTCGTAGCGATGCTAAGAGTCTGTTGGAATTATATTAGCAGTTACTGCATTATTTATGAAATCTTGCAGATAGGATGTCAAAAAAAACATTGTTTCCTCGACGATTTCTTGAGGAAAGGTTCTATGTGATACAACCAGAAGGTTTTGTCAATCCTGAAAGATGCTAACAAGTATGCAAAGCTCCAGCAATCCTTCTAAGGACTGGAGTAAGCATCTCGGAGTTGGAATGTACGCTTTGATGAGATGATCAAAGATTTTGGGTTTTACAAAGTTTATGAGAAACTTGTATTTCCAAAGAAGTGAGTGGGAGCACTATAGAATTTTTGATGAGTATATGTTGTTAACATATTGTTGATCAGAAATGATGTAGAATTTCTGGAAAGCATACAGGGTTATTTGAAAAGTGTTTTTCAATGGAAAACCTGGATTAAGCTACTTGAACATTGAGCATCAAGATCTATAAGGATAGATCAAAAACGCTTAATAGTACTTTCAAATGAATACATACCGTGACAAGATTTTGAAGGAGTTCAAAATAGATCAGCAAAGAAGGAGTTCTTGGCTGTGTTACAAGGTGTGAGTATTGAGTAAGACTCAAGACTTGACCACGGCAGAAGAAAGAGAAAGGATGAAGGTCGTCCCCTATGCTTTGGACGTAGGCTCTACAGTATGCTATGCTGTGTACCGCACCTGAAGTGTGCCTTGCCATGAGTTAGTCAAGGGGTACAATAGTGATCCGGGAATGGATCACATGACAGCGGTCGAACTTATCCTTAGTAACTAGTGGACTAAGGAATTTTCTCAATTATGGAGGTGGTGAAAGAGTTCGTCGTAAAGGGTTGCGTCGATGCAAACTTTGACACTATCCGGATGACTCTGAGTAGTAAACCGGATTCGTATAGTAGAGCAGTTATTTGGAATAGCTCCAAGTAGCGCGTGGTAGCTGCATCTACAAGATGACATAGAGATTTCTAAAGCACACACGGATCTGAAAGGTTCAGACCCGTTGACTAGTAACCTCTCTCACAAGCGAGATATGAACAAACCCCATGGGTGTTGGATTCATTACAATCACATAGTGATGTGAACTAGATTATTGACTCTAGTGCAAGTGGGAGACTGTTGGAAATATGCCCTAGAGGCAATAATAAAATGGTTATTATTGTATTTCCTTGTTCATGATAATTGTCTGTTGTTCATGCTATAATTGTATTAACTGGAAACCGTAATACATGTGTGAATACATAGACCACAACATGTCCCTAGTAAGCCTCTAGTTGACTAGCTCGTTGATCAATAGATGGTTATGGTTTCCTGACCATGGACATTGGATGTCATTGATAACGGGATCACATCATTAGGAGAATGATGTGATGGACAAGACCCAATCCTAAGCATAGCACAAGATCGTGTAGTTCGTTTGCTAGAGCTTTTCTAATGTCAAGTATCATTTCCTTAGACCATGAGATTGTGCAACTCCCGGATACCGTAGGAATGCTTTGGGTGTACCAAACGTCACAACGTAACTGGGTGGCTATAAAGGTGCACTACAGGTATCTCCGAAAGTGTCTGTTGGGTTGGCACGAATCGAGACTGGGATTTGTCACTCCGTATGATGGAGAGGTATCTCTGGGCCCACTCAGTAATGCATCATCATAATGAGATCAATGTGACTAAGGAGTTAGCCATGGGATCATGCGTTACGGTATGAGTAAAGTGACTTGCCGGTAACGAGATTGAACAAGGTATTGGGATACCGACGATCGAATCTCGTGCAAGTAACGTACCGATTGACAAAGGGAATTGTATACGGGATTGATTGAATCTTCGACATCGTGGTTCATCCGATGAGATCATCGTGGAACATGTGGGAGCCAACATGGGTATCCAGATCCCGCTGTTGGTTATTGACCGGAGAGTCGTCTCGGTCATGTCTGCATGTCTCCCGAACCCGTAGGGTCTACACACTTATGGTTCGGTGACACTAGAGTTGTAGAGATATTAGTATGCAGTTAACCGGAAGTTGTTCGGAGTCCCGGATGAGATCCCGGACATCACGAGGAGTTCCGGAATGGTCCGGAGGTAAAGATTTGTACATGGGAAGTCCTATTTTGGCCACCGGAAATGTTCGGGATTTTTCGGTATTGTACCGGGAATGTTCTAGAAGGTTCCAAGTAGGGGCCCACCTGCATGGGGGACCCACATGAACGGGTAGTGGGGCAAGGCCCCACACCCCTGGTCAAGGCGCACCAAGATTCCCACCTTAGAAGGAATAAGATATATCCCGAAGGGATAAGACCAAGTTCCCTAAAAAAGGGGGATAACAATCGGTGGGAAGGGAAATGATGGGATTTATTTCCCCCACCTTTGCCAACACCCCAATGGACTTGGAGGGCAAGAACCAGCCCCCTCCACCCCTATATATAGTGGGGAGGCGCATAGGAGCAGCACCCCAAGCCCTGGCGCCTCCCTCCCTCCCGTGACACCTCTTCCTCCCCGCTTGCGCTTGGCGAAGCCCTGCCGGGATCCCGCTACTTCCACCACCACGCCGTCGTGCTGCTGGATCTCCATCAACTTCTCCTCCCCCCTTGCTGGATCAAGAAGGAGGAGACGTCCCCGCTCCGTACATGTGTTGAACGCGGAGGTGCCGTCCGTTCGGCGCTAGGATCATCGGTGATTTGGATCACGACGAGTACGACTCCA
The DNA here is from genome assembly GCF_018294505.1 of Triticum aestivum. Classification (NCBI taxonomy): domain Eukaryota; kingdom Viridiplantae; phylum Streptophyta; class Magnoliopsida; order Poales; family Poaceae; genus Triticum; species Triticum aestivum. The sequence continues at coordinate 588,385,030 of NC_057802.1, read as the reverse complement.
TCAACCCCGTTCTCTTGAACACTTCCGCGCGCGTTCTACAAGGGTATATAGATGCACTCCCCTCTCTCTCATTTCTAGATGACTCCATAGATTGATCTTGGTGATACGTAGAAAATTTTAAATTTCTGCTACGTTCTCCAACAGTAATAAGTAGATGATGGGTTGTTAGAGTGATAGAAGCTTAAACCCTAGTTTATGCGTTGCTTCGTAAGGGGCTGATTTGGATCCATATGTTTCATGCTATGGTTAGGTTCACCTTAATACTTCTTTTGTAGTTGCGGATTCTTGCAATAGGGGTTAATCATAAGTGGGATGCTTGTCCAAGAAAGGGCAGTACCCAAGCACCGGTCCACCCACATATCAAATTATCAAAGTAACGAACGCGAATCAAATGAGCGTGATGAAAACTAGCTTGACGATAATTCCCATGTTTCCTCGGGAGCGTTTTCCTTTATATAAGAGTTTGTCCAGGCTTGTCCTTTGCTACAAAAAGGATTGGGACATCTTGCTGCACCTTATTTACTTTCATTACTTGTTACCCGTTACAAATTACCTTATCACAAAACTATCTGTTACCGATAATTTCAGTGCTTGCAGAGAATACCGTACTAAAAACCGCTTGTCATTTCCTTCTGCTCCTCGTTGGGTTCGACACTCTTACTTATCGAAAGGACTACGATAGATCCCCTACACTTGTGGGTCATCAGTCACCGGTCATCGGATCCGGAATCCCACCGAATGCGACAACGTCCTCTATAGCGACCTCAACAGGGATGTGACACCTATCATACACCCGACCGCACCTGCGATCACCGATGTGGGGGAGGGTGACCATGACAGCCGCGTGGGAAGCCCCACTAGTCCGTCACCCCCTTTCACAGGTGCCAAAGAGGCCTCAGATGGTCTCCTCTCCCCAAGACCCTGGGAGTTATCCTGCAGTGGTGATGAAGATCAATGTGGCAAAGGCCGTGGTGGAGAGGGGGCTTCCTGCCCAAGACCGTGGGAGTTATCCTAGCAATGAACGTACGGTACCTCCGTGTTTGATGTCGCTTGAAGCTACGTTGATATTTCCCCAAAGAGGAAGGGATGATGCAGCACAGCGGCAGTAGGTATTTCCCAGAAATGAAACCAAGGTTATCAAACCAGTAGAAGAACCAAGCAACACAACGTAAACAGCCCCTGCACACATATAACAACACCTCGCAACCCGACGTGTTAAAGGGGTTGTCAATCCCTTTCGGGGTACGGCGCCAGAAATTGCGTGTTGACGGGAGAAAGCTGTAATAGATTGAATAAATAGATCGCAAATAAAATAAAGTGCAACAAAGTATTTTTGTATTTTTGGTTTAATAGATCCAAATAAAAAGTGCAAATAAAATAGATCGCAAAGCAAATATACGAGAAAGAAGACCCGGGGGCCGTAGGTTTCACTAGTGGCTTCACTCGAGAAAGATAACAAACAGTGGGTAAACAAATTACTCTTGGGCAATTGATAGAACCTCAAATAATTATGACGATATACAGGCAATGATCATTACATAGGCATCACGTCCAAGATTACTAGACCGACTCCTGCCTGCATCTAGTACTATTACTCCACACATCGACCGCTATCCAGCATCCATCTAATGTATTAAGGTAATGGAAAACAGAGTAATGCAATAAGAACGATGACATGATGTAGACAAGATCTATCTATGTAGAGATAGACCCCATCTTTTTATCCTTAGTAGCAACGATACATATGTGTCCTTCCCCTTTCTGTCACTGGGATCAAGCACCGTAAGATCGAACACACCACCGGGAACCTCTTCCCATTGCAAGATAAATAGATCAAGTTGGCCAAAAAATACCAAATATCGGAGAAGAAATACGAGGCTATAAGAGATCATGCATATAAGAGATCAAAGAAACTCAAATAACTTTCATGGATATAAAAAGATATGACTGATCATAAACTCAAAGTTCATCAGATCGCAACAAACACACCGCAAAAAGAGTTACATCATATGGATCTCCAAGAGACCATTGTATTAATAATTCAGCGAGCGAGAGAGAAAGCCATCTAGCTACTAACTACGGACCCGAAGGTCTACAAAGAACTACTCATGCATCATCGAAGAGGCACCAATGGAGGTGGTGAACCCCATCCGAGATGGTGTCTAGATTGGATCTGGTGGTTCTGGACTCTGCGGCGGCTGGATGAATATTTCGTCAACGCTTCTAAGGTTTCTGGAATATTGGGGTATTTATAGAGCAAAGAGGCGATCCGAGGGGCACCCGAGGTGCGCACAACCCACCAGGGCGCGCCTAGGCCTCCTGGCGCGCCCTGGTGGGTTGTCGCCTCCTCGAGACTCCCCCCAGGTGCAACTAGGGCCCAATAGCTTCCTTCTGGTCCATAAAAAATCATCATGGAGTTTCGTGGCATTTGGACTCCATCTGATATTGATTTCCCGCGATGTAAAAAACATGGAAAAAGCTGAAAGTGGCACTTGGCACTATGTCAATAGGTTAGTACCAAAAAATGATATAAAATGACTATAAAATCATTATAGAACGTCCAAGATTGATAATAAAACAGCATGGAACAATCAAAAATTATAGATACGTTGGAGACATATCAGCATCCCCAAGCTTAACTCCTACTCGTCCTCGAGAAAGTAAGTAATAAAACCAGAATTTTTAATGTGGAGTGCTGTTCATCATGTAATATCATATTCTTTTCTCTGTAGCATGGACATTTGGACTTTTATGTGATTCAAAGCAATAGTCTATTTTTGACATAATAATTTAGATACTCAAGTATATCAACAAGCAACCATGTCTTTCAAAATATCAACGCTAAAATAAGTTATCCCTAGCCCATCATGCTCAAACATTGATCCATTCATGAAACACACTCGAATATTAGCTACACCCAATACTTAAGTACGATCATATTACCTCTTAGTTGGGGCTTTTTATGAGAGAAGATGGAGACTCAAATTCAAAATAAAAATTGCATAAAGTAAAAGAAAGGCCTTTCGCAGAGGGAAGTAGGGATTTGTAGAAGTGCTAGAGCTCAAAGCGAAAAATTAGAGATAAAAACATTTTGGGAGGTGTATCCATCCCACCAGCGAAAACGACTTAGAGTTCCCAACACTTTCCATGCTAGATATGCCATAGGCGGTTCCCAAACAGAAAATAAAGTTTATTCCTTCTTCCACCATCCTTTCACGTTCCATGGCTAGCTGTATCCACGGTTGCCTTCCATACCAACACTTTCCAAGGAATTTATTATTTGACAACATAAAGTAAATTCTTTTTTGCATTTTGGGACTGGGCATCCCTAAGACCTTTGCCTTACTCTCGTGCAATGACAAGTGAATAAACACTCATTGTGAGAATAACACATCCAGTATGGAAAATATTAGCCACCAGTTACCGTTCCGCGAGTGAAACAAACACACAAAAGAGAAGTTTATTTTGAAGATTAGAGATGGCACATGCAAATTTGCTTAGAACGGCAAAAGAATACCGCATATAGGTAGATATAGTGGACTCATGTGGCAAAACTGGTTTAAAGGATTTTGGATGCACAAGTAGAGATCATACTTGGTGCAAAATGAAGACTAGCGAAAGATTGGGAAGCGACCAACCAAGAAACGAATAATCTCATAAGCAAGCATTAAGCATAATTAACACCGAATAATGCACCACAAGTAGGATATAATTTCATTGCATGACTATTTACTTTTGTGCATGCATAGGGAATCACAAACCTTAACACCAACATTCTTACTAAAGCATAATTACTCATCAAGATAACTCACATATTACATCATCATGTCTCAAAACTATTACTAAGAATCAAGCTTATTTGTCCAATGATCTTCATGAATTTTTTTACTTATCCTTCTTGGATATCTATCACTTTGGGACTAATTTTCATGTGTTGCTTTTCATAAGCTCAAACAAATATAAGTGAAGATCATGAGCATAAAAAATTATTTCTCTCAAAATAATTTAAGTGAAGCAAGAGAGAATTTCTTCAAAAAATTTACTAACTCTCAAATAAATCTAAGTGAAGCAAGAGAGCATTTCTTCAAAAATACTAAGCACACTGTGCTCAAAAAGATATAAGTGAAGCACTAGAGCAAGTCCAAGCTCATAAAAGATTTAAGTGAAGCACAGAGAGCAATTCTAACAAGTCATGGCATAATTTTGGCTCTCTCAAATAATTGTGTCCAGCAAGGATTGATGACTTAAAAAAATAAAACAAGCAAAGACTCATATCATACAAGACGCTCCAAGCAAAACACATATCATGTGACGAATAAAAATATAGCTTCGAGTAAAATACTGATAGCTGTTAGAAGAAAAGAGGGGATGCCACTCGGGGGCATGCCCAAGCTTAGTTGGTTGCTCATTCTTGGATAATAGCTTGGGATGCCGGGGCATCCCCAAGCTTAGGCTCTTCTATCCTTCCTTCATCCATCGTAAGATAACTCAAAACTTGAAAACTTCAATCACACAAAACTCAACAAAACCTTCGTGAGATCCGTTAGTGTAAGAAAAATAAATCACTACTATAAGTGCTGTATCAAACCAATTCATATTTTGTTTTTGTATTATATCTACTGTATTCCAACTTTTCTATGGCAAAAACTCATCAAAGAAAAACCATAGAGCCATCAAAATAAGCAGACAACACAAGGAAAACAGAATCTGTCAAAACAAAGCAGTCTGTAGCAATCTGATTTGTTCGAATACTTATGGAACTCCAAAAATTCTGAAAATCTAGGAAGACTTGGGTAATTTGTATATTAATATTATGCAAAACGAATTGACATTTTATCATGTTCTGGTGATTTTTTTAACAATTATTTTCGTGAGCACAAAGTTTCTGTCTTTTACAGCAATATCAAACAAGTATCACCCAAGAAGATCCTATTGGTTCTACTTGGCACAATCACTAATTAAAACACAAAAAACACAATCATAACATTAGCATAATTGTTCTAACACTCAAGAACGGAAAGCGAAAAGCAAAAATAAAATTTATTCATTGGGTTGCTTCCCAACAAGCGCTATAGTTCTACGCCCTTAGTTAGGCATAAAGCAAGGATCTAAGTTTTGTCATCTTTGGTTCGAGATCCATAAGATGACCTCATGATTGATTCATAAGTTGGCCTATTTTTTGTTCTAGGGAAGTGTTCCATACCCTTCCTCGGAGGAAATTGGAACTTAATATTGCCTTCTTTCATATCAATCACGGCACCGATAGTACGTAAAAACGGTCGACCAAGAATAATTGGACAAGACGGATTGCAATCAATATCAAGAACAATAAAATCTATGGGCACATAATTCCTATTTGCAAGAATAAGAACATCATTAATACTTCCCATAGGCTTTTTAATCGTAGAATCCGCCAAGTGCAAATTCAAAGAACATTCTTCAAGATTAGTAAGACCAAGCACATCACATGAAGATTTCGGAATTGTAGAAACACTAGCACCCAAGTCACACAAAGCAAAACAATCATAATTTTTAATCTTGACTTTGATAGTAGGTTCCCATTCATCATGCAATTTTCTAGGAATTGATACTTCTAATTCCAACTTTTCTTCCAAAGCTTTCATCATAGCATCAACAATATGTTTAGTGAAAGCTTTATTTTGTTCATAAGAATGGGGTGCATTTAGCATGGATTGCAACAAAGAAATACAATCAATCAAAGAGAAACTATCATAATTAAAGTCTTTGTAATCCAAAAGAGTGGGTGCATAACTAGCTAAAGTTTTGACCTCTCCAAACCCACTTTCATCAATTTTTTCAACAAGGTTTTCACCCTCGGAAATATTGGGACGCCTTCTACCTAAAGTTGACTCTTCTCCAGTCCCCTTTTCATCAATATTAACCTTAATAAACAAGGAATCAATAGAGGAAACACCAATCATTTTAAGATCTTTATCACTTTTGTCTTCTAACGAGATTGGTTTAGCAGCCATTTGATTTACTAAAGTAGCTTATGCATCGGATATTTTTCCTAGCAAACTTTCAGCAAGAGCATACTTAGATTGGAGATTGCAAACTTCTCTACTAATATCATCAAGTTGTTTTGTGATAGCATCTAGCACAACGGAGTGCTCCTTAAGTTCTTCAGTAAAATACTTATTATGCTCAAATTGTGTAGTCATGTATTCCTTAGTACTTTTCTCAATTTCAAGCAAAATATTTGGGTAAGGTAAATCATAATATTTTCTTTGAGGCATCATGACTACGCAAACAAGAAAGCACACAAAAACAGATTCGGCAAGAAAACGGCGAACGGAAAAAGAGAAGCGAATAAAACCGCAATTTTTTGTGAAGTGGGGGAGAGGAAAACGAGAGGCAAATGGCAAATAATGTAAATTGCGAGGAGATGAGATTTGTGACTAGGAACCTGGTGTATGTTGAAGATCCTCCCTGACAACGGCGCCAGAAATTCCTCTTGATGTCCCTTGAAGCTACGTCGGTATTTCCCCAAAGAGGAAGGGATGATGTAGCACAGAGGCGGTAGGTATTTCCCTCAGAAATGAAACCAAGGTTATTGAACCAGTAGGAGAACCAAGCAAGACATCGTAAACAACCCCTGCACACAAATAACAACACCTCGCAACCCAACGTATTAAAGGGGTTGTCAATCCCTTTCGGGGTACGACGCGAGAAATTGCGTGTTGACGGGAGAAAGCTGTAATAGATTGAATAAATAGATCGCAAATAAAATAAAGTGCAGCAAAGTATTTTTGTATTTTTGGTTTAAGAGATCTGAATAAAAAGTGCAAATAAAATAGATCGCAAAGCAAATATACGAGAAAGAAGACCTGTGGGCCATAGGTTTCACTAGTGGCTTCTCTCGAGAAAGATAGCAAATGGTGGGTAAACAAATTACTGTTGGGCAATTGATAGAACCTCAAATAATTATGACGATATCCAGGCAATGATCATTACATAGGCATCACGTCCACAATTACTAGACCGACTGCCTGCATCTACTACTATTACTCCACACATCGACCGCTATCCATCATGCATCTAGTGTATTAAGTTCATGGAAAAACGGAGTAATGCAATAAGAACAATGACATGATGTAGACAAGATCTATCTATGTAGAGATAGACCCCATCCTTTTATCCTTAGTAGCAACGATACATACGTGTCGTTTCCCTTTCTGTCACTGGGATCAAGCACCGTAAGATCGAACCCACTATCGGGCACCTCTTCCCATTGCAAGATAAATAGATCAAGTTGGCCAAACAAAACCCAAATATCAGAAAAGAAATACGAGGCTATAAGAGATCATGCATATAAGAGATCAAAGAAACTCAAATAACTTTCATGGATATAAAAAGATATGACTGATCATAAACTCAAAGTTCATCAGATCCCAACAAACACACCGCAAAAAGAGTTACATCATATGGATCTCCAAGAGACCATTGTATTAATAATTCAGCGAGAGAGAGAGAAAGCCATCTAGCTACTAACTACGGACCCGAAGGTCTACAAAGAACTACTCACGCATCATCGAAGAGGCACCAATGGAGGTGGTGAACCCCATCCGAGATGGTGTCCAGATTGGATCTGGTGGTTCTGGACTCTGCGGCTGCTAGATGAATATTTCGTCGATGCATCTAGGGTTTCTGGAATATTGGGGTATTTATAGAGCAAAGAGGCGGTCCGGGGGGCACCCGAGGCGGGCACAACCCACCCGGGTGCGCCTGGGCCTCCTGGCGCGTCCTGGTGGGTTGTCCCCTACTCGGGACTCCCCCAGGTGCAACCAGGGCCCAATAGCTTCCTTCTGGTCCATAAAAAACCATCGTGGAGTTTCATGGCATTTGGACTCCGCCTAATATTGATTTCCTGCGATGTAAAAAACATGAAAAAAACAGCAACTAGCATGGAACAAAAAATGACTATAAAAGGATTATAAAACATCCAAGATTGATAATAAAATAGCATGGAACAATCAAAAATTATAGATACGTCGGAGACGTATCGGTGTTCAGCACACGTTCAGCATGGTGACGTCCCTCGAGCTCTTGATCTAGTTGAGGACGAGGGAGAGTTCCGTCAGCACGACGGCTTGGCGATGATACGTCTCCAACGTATCTATAATTTTTGATTGCTCCATGATATATTATCTTCTGTTTTGGACATTATTGGGCTTTATTATTCACTTTTATATTATTTTTGGGACTAACCTATCAACCGGAGGCCCAGCCCAGAATTGCTTTTTTTGCCTATTTCAGAGTTTCGCAGAAAAAGAATATCAAACGGAGTCCAAACGGAATGAAACCTTCGGGAACGTGATTTTCGGAACGAACATGATCCAGAGGACTTGGACCCTATGTCAAGAAACAAAGCAGGAAGCCACGAGGTAGGGGGGCGCGCCTACCCCCCTGGGCGCGCTCTGCACCCTCGTGGGCCCCACGTTGCTCCACCGGCGTACTCCTTCCTCCTATATATACCTACGTACCCCCAAACGATCAGATACGGAGCCAAAAACCTAATTCCACCGCCACAACCTTCTGTACCCATGAGGTCCCATCTTGGGGCCTGTTCCGGAGCTCCGCTGGAGGGGGCATCGATCACGGAGGGCTTCTACATCAACACCATAGCCTCTCCAATGAAGTGTGAGTAGTTTACCTCAGACCTTCGGGTCCATAGTTATTAGCTAGATGGTTTCTTCTCTCTTTTTGGATCTCAATACAATGTTCTCCCCCTCTCTTGTGGAGATCTATTCGATGTAATCTTCTTTTGTGGTGTGTTTGTTGAGACCGATGAATTGTGGGTTTATGATCAAGTTTATCTATGAACAATATTTGAATCTTCTCTGAATTCTTTTATGTATGATTGGTTATCTTTGCAAGTCTCTTCGAATTATTAGTTTGGTTTGACCTACTAGATTGATCGTTCTTGCAATGGGAGAAGTGCCTAGCTTTGGGTTGAATCTTGCGGTGTCCTTTCCCAGTGACAGTAGGGGCAGCAAGGCACGTATTGTATTGTTGCCATCGAGGATAACAAGATGGGTTTTTTATCATATTGCATGAATTTATCCCTCTACATCATGTCATCTTGCTTAAAGCGTTATTCTGTTCTTATGAACTTAATACTCTAGATGCATGCTGGATAGCGGTCGATGTGTGGAGTAATAGTAGTAGATGCAGGCAGAAGTCGGTCTACTTGACTCGGACGTGATGCCTATATACATGATCATACCTAGATATTCTCATAACTATGCTCAATTATGTCAATTGCTCAACAGTAATTTGTTCACCCACCGTAAAATACTTATGCTCTTGAGAGAAGCCACTAGTGAAACCTGTGGCCCCCGGGTCTATCTTCATCATATTAATCTTCCAACACTTAGTTATTTCCATTGCTTTTTACTTTGCTTTTATTTTACTTTGCATCTTTATCGCAAAAATAACAAAAATATTATCTTATCATATCTATCAGATCTCACTCTCGTAAGTGACCGTGTAGGGATTGACAACCCCTTATTGCGTTGGTTGCGAGGATTTATTTGTTTTGTGTAGGTGCGAGGGGTTCGCACGTAGCCTCCTACTGGATTGATACCTTGGTTCTCAAAAACTGAGGGAAATACTTACGCTACTTTGCTGCATCACCCTTTCCTCTTCAAGGGAAAACCAACGCAGTGCTCAAGAGGTAGCAAGAATGATTTCTGGCGTCGTTGCTGGGGAGGCTTACGCAAGGTCAAGTCAAGATTTGGACTCCCGACAACGAGCCATTTCTGGCGCCGTTGCCGGGGAGGTCTACACAAAAGTCAACATACCAAGTACCCATCACAAACCCTTATCTCCCGCATTACATTATTTGCCATTTGCCTCTCGTTTTCCTCTCCTCCACTTCACCCTTGCCGTTTTACTCGCCCTCTCTTTTCCGTTTGCCTCTTTTCGCTCGTCTTTCTTTCGCTATGTCTGAATCTGGGGAGGTTATCGCTAATGAAGGCAATAATAACAACTTGGGAAATTTTGATGCTTTCGATGATCTTGTTGAGGAACCTACCATCTTGCATACCAAAAAGTTTCAAGTCGGTAGTGGCAATATTATTGGGAAAGGAGTTATTCAAGATTTCTTTACTTGTGCCGGCGCTTTGCCCATTATGGGTGTCTCTATTCTTCATAAAACTAGTAGCCTTGCGGATGCATTATCTTTGCTTGTAGTTGAACTTGAAAGCCAATTTCTTAATATGCATCCTTGCATACAAAGAATTTTCCTAGAATTTTCTAATATTGAGCATTCTTCTGTTAAGCGTGCCGCCACTATGTTTTTGGCTCATGAGTTTAGATTCACAATGAAAGAGGCTAGAGAAATCTTTGCGCATTATAGGGTAGGTGCTAGTCATCCTCCCATAGAAGCTATTCTTTTTAATCAAGAAGACATGATGCGTTTACAATCTTTGGATCATGTCGCTTATAATGAAAATCTTAGGAAAAAGGTTCCAGCCGATGTTCTAGTTGATAGAATTTCCGAGTTTAATGATGATTTTTCTATTCAGAATAATGGATTAGGCTTTTCTCTTGAACGAAGGCTTGTGACTTTTTGCCAAAGGAATGCTTGTAATGATGAATTGGTTGTGCAATACAAAGGGCCAAGGGAGGAACCCATACCTCCCGAGATTGATCTTGGGGACTTTTGTCCCATTAAATTTAGCCCTTTTGATTATTTTTTCTTGCCTCAAAGAAAACTTGCTGCTGAACGTAGAGAATATGAGAAAAGTTTTCATGACTTGCCGTACCATTATTATGGCAATACCTAGATCTATCCTTGCTTTTATGCCTAGCTAGGGGCGTTAGACGATAGCGCTTGTTGGGAGGCAACCCAATTTTATTTTTAGTTTTTTGCTTTTTGCTTCTGTTTAGCAATAAATATTTGATCTAGCCACTGGTTAGATGTGTTTTTATGTTTTAATTAGTGTTTGTGCCAAGTTAAACCTATAGGATCTTCTTGGATGATAGTTATTTGATCTTGCAGAAAATTCCAGAAACTTTCTGTTCACGAAAATAATTGTTAAAAATCACCAGAACGTGATAAAATATTGATTCCAATTGCTGCTTATCAATAAACAAATTGTCTAGGTCGTCCTATTTTTGCTGATTTTTCGGAGTTCCAGAAGTTTGCGTTAGTTACAGATTACTACAGACTGTTCTGTTTTTGACAGATTCTATTTTTCGTGTGTTGTTTGCTTATTTTGATGAATCTATGGCTAGTAAAAGAGTTTATAAACCATACAGAAGTTTGAATACAGTAGGTTTAACACCAATATAAAAAAATAATGAGTTCATTACAGTACCTTGAAGTGGTCTTTTGTTTTCTTTCGCTAACGGAGCTCACGAGATTTTCTGCTAAGTTTTGTGTTGTGAAGTTTTCAAGTTTTGGGTGAAAGATTTGATGGATTATGGAATAAGGAGTGGCAAGAGCCTAAACTTGGGGATGCCCATGGCACCCCCAAGATAATCTAAGGACACCATAAAGCCAAAGCTTGGGGATGCCCCGGAAGGCATCCCCTCTTTCGTCTACTTCCATCGGTAACTTTACTTGGAGCTATATTTTTATTCACCACATGATATGTGTTTTGCTTGGAGCGTCTTGTATTATTTGAGTATTTATTTGTTAGTTTGCCACAATCATCCTTGCTGTACACACCTTTTGAGAGAGACACACATGATTCGGAAATTATTAGAATACTCTATGTGCTTCAGTTATATCTTTTGAGTTATATAGTTTTTGCTCTAGTGCTTCACTTATATCTTTTAGAGCACGGTGGTGGTTTTGTTTTATAGAAACTATTGATCTCTCATGCTTCACTTAGATCCTTTTGAGAGTTTTAAATAGCATGGTAATTTTCTTAAATAATCCTAATATGCTAGGTATTCAAGAGTAGTAAAAACTTTCTTATGAGTGTGTTGAATACTATGAGAAGTTTGATGCTTGATGGTTGTTTTGAGATATGGAGGTAGTAATATTAGAGTCATGCTAGTTGGGTAGTTGTGAATTTGAGAAATACTTGTGTTAAAGTTTTTGATTCCCGTAGCATGCACGTATGGTGAACCGTTATGTGATGAAGTCGGAGCATAATTTATTTATTGATTGTCTTCCTTATGAGTGGCGGTCGGGGACGAGCGATGGTCTTTTCCTACCAATCTATCCCCCTACGAGCAAGCGCATAATACTTTGCTTTGATAACTTGTAGATTTTTGCAATAAGTATATGAGTTCTTTATGACTAATGTTGAGTCCATGGATTATGCGCACTTTCTTCCTTCCACCATTGCTAGCCTCTCTAATACCGCGCACTTTTCGCCGGTATCATACACCCACCATATACCTTCCTCAAAACAGCCACCATACCTACCTATCATGGCATTTTCATAGCCATTCCAAGATATATTGCCATGCAACTTACCACCGTTCCGTTTACTATGACACGCTCCATCATTGTCATATTGCTTCGCATGATCATGTAGTTGACATCGTATTTGTGGCAAAGCCACCGTTCATAATTCTTTCATACATGTCGCTCTTGATTCATTGCATATCCCGGTAGACCGCCGGAGGCATTCACATAGAGTCATATTTTGTTGTAATTGTTGAGTTGTAAGAAAATAAAAGTGTGATGATCATCATTTTTAGAGCATTGTCCCAAGTGAGGAAAGGATGATGGAGACTATGATTCCCCCACAAGTCGAGATGAGACACCGGACAAAAAAAAGAGGCCATAAAAAAGGCCCAAATAAAAAAAATTATGAGAGAAAAAGAGAGAAGGGACAATGTTACTATCCTTTTACCACACTTGTGCTTCAAAGTAGCACCGTGATCTTCATAATAGAGAGTCTCTCATTTTGTCACTTTCATATACTAGTGGGAAATTTCATTATAGAACTTGGCTTGTATATTCCAATGATGGGCTTCCTCAAAATGCCCTAGGTCTTCATGAGCAAGCAAGTTGGATGCACACCCACTTAGTTTCTTTTTTTGAGCTTTCATATACTTATAGCTCTAGTGCATCCATTGCATGGCAATCCCTACTCACTGACATCGATATCTATTGATGGGCATCTCCATAGCTCGTTGATACGCCTAGTTGATGTGAGACTATCTTCTCCTTTTTGTCTTCTCCACAACCACCATTCTATTCCACATATAGTGCTATGTCCATGGCTCACGCTCATGTATTGCGTGAAGATTGAAAAAGTTTGAGAACGTCAAAAGTATGAAACAATTGCTTGGCTTGTCATCGGGGTTGTGCATGATTTAAATATTTTGTGTGGTGAAGATAGAGCATAGCCAGACTATATGATTTTGTAGGGATAACTTTCTTTGGCCATGTTATTTTGATAAGACATAATTGCTTAGTTAGGATGCTTGAAGTATTATTATTTTTATGTCAGTATTAAACTTTTGTCTTGGATATTTCGGATCTGAATATTCATACCACAATTAAGAAGAATTACATTGAAATTATGCCTAGTAGCATTCCACATCAAAAATTCTGTTTTTATCATTTACCTACTCGAGGACGAGCAGGAATTAACCTTGCGGATGCTTGATACGTCTCCAACGTATCTATAATTTTTGATTGCTCCATGCTATATTATCTTCTGTTTTGGACATTATTCGGCTTTATTATTCACTTTTATATTATTTTTGGGACTAACCTATTAACCGGAGGCCCAGCCCAGAATTGCTGTTTTTTGCCCATTTTAGAGTTTCGCAGAAAAAGAATATCAAACAGATTCCAAACGGAATGAAACCTTCGGGAACGTGATTTTCGGAATGAACATGATCCAGAGGACTTGGACCCTACGTCAAGAAACAAAGTAGGAAGCCACGAAGTAGGGGGCGTGCCTACCCCCTGGGCGCGCCCTCCACCCTCGTGGGTCCCATGTTGGTCCACCGACGTACTCCTTCCTCCTATATATACCTACGTACCCCCAAACGATCAGATACGGAGCCAAAAACCTAATTCCAACGCCGCAACCTTCTGTACCCACGAGATCCCATCTTGGGGCCTGTTCCGGAGCTCCGCCGGAGGGGGCATCGAACACGGAGGGCTTCTACATCAACACCATAGCCTCTGCGATGAAGTATGAGTAGTTTACCTCAGTCCTTCGGGTCCATAGTTATTAGCTAGATGGCTTCTTCTCTCTTTTTGGATCTCAATACAATGTTCTCCCCCTCTCTTGTGGAGATCTATTCGATGTAATCTTATTTTGCGGTGTGTTTGTTGAGACCGATGAATTGTGGGTTTATGATCAAGTTTATCTATGAACAATATTTGAATCTTCTCTGAATTCTTTTATGTATGATTGTTTATCTTTGCAAGTCTCTTCGAATTACCAGTTTGGTTTGGCCTACTAGATTGATCTTTCTTGCAATGGGAGAAGTGCTTAGCTTTGGGTTCAATCTTGCGGTGTCTTTTTCCAGTGACAGTAGGGGCAGCAAGGCACGTATTGTATTGTTGCCATCGAGGATAACAAGATGGTGTTTTTATCATATTGCATGAATTTATCCCTCTACATCATGTCATCTTGCCTAATGCGTTACTTTGTTCTTATGAACTTAATACTCTAGATGCATGCTGGATAGCGGTTGATGTGTGGAGTAATAGTAGTAGATGCAGGCAGGAGTCCGTCTACTTGCCTCGGACGTGATGCCTATATACATGATCATACCTAGATATTCTCATAATTATGCTCAATTCTGTCAATTGCTCAACAGTAATTTGTTCACCCACCGTAAAATACTTATGCTCTTGAGAGAATCCACTAGTGAAACCTATGGCCCCCGGGTCTATCTTCATCATATTAATCTTCCAACACTTAGTTATTTCCATTGCTTTTTTACTTTGCTTTTATTTTACTTTGCATCTTTATCACAAAAATACCAAAAATATTATCTTATCAGATCTATCAGATCTCAGTCTCGTAAGTGACCGTGTAGGGATTGACAACCCCTTATCGCGTTGGTTGCGAGGATTTATTTGTTTTGCGTAGGTGCGAGGGATTCGCGCGTAGCCTCCTACTGGATTGGTACCTTGGTTCTCAAAAACTGAGGGAAATACTTACGCTACTTTGCTGCATCACCCTTTCCTCTTCGAGGGAAAACCAACGCAGTGCTCAAGAGGTAGCAGGCGACGGTGATGATGAAGCTACCGACGCAGGGCTTTGCCTAAGCACTACGACGATATGACCGGGGTGGTAAATTGTGGAGGGGGCACCGCACATGGCTAAGAGATTTATGTTTTACCTTTGGGGTGCCCCGCCGCCTCCGTATATAAAAGGGGGGAGGAGGAGGCCGCCCCCCTAGGGATGCGCCAAGTGTGGGGAGTCCTACTAGGACTCCCTAGTCCTAGTAGGAATCCCCTCCTCCTTTTTTTCCTTTTCCGGAGTAGCAAAGAGGGAAAGAGAGATGGAGTTGGAGAGGGAAAGGGGGGCGCCGCCCCCACCGCTTGTCCAATTCGGATTGGCAAAGGGGGGGCGTGCAAGACCTCCTGGCCGGCCCTCTCTCTTCTCCACTAAGGCCCATGATGGCCCATTAACTTCCGGGGGGGGGGGGGGGTTCCGGTAACCCCCGGTACTCCGAAACTTCCCGAAACCATTCCATTGTCCGAATGTAACCATACAATATATGAATGTTTACCTCTCGACCATTTAGAGACTCCTCATCATGTCCTTGATCTCATCCAGGACTCCGAACAAACTTCGGTCATCAAATCACATAACTCATAATATAAATCATCATCGAACGTTAAGCGTGCGGACCCTACAGGTTCGAGAACTATGTAGACATGACCTAGACACATCTCCGGTCAATAACCAATAACGGAACCGGATACTCATTTTGGCTCCTACATATTCTACGAAGATCTTTATCGGTCAAACTGCATAACAACATACGTTGTTCCCTTTGTCAGTGGTATGTTACTTGGCCGAGATTCGATCGTCGGTATCCTCATACCTAGTTCAATCTCGTTACCGGCAAGTCCCTTTACTCGTTCCGTAATGCATCATCCCGGAACTAACTCATTAGTCACATTGCTTGCAAGGCTCATAGTGATGTGCATTACCGAGAGGGCCCAGAGATACCTCTCCGATACACGGAGTGACAAATCCTAATCTCGATCTATGCCAACTCAACAAACACCATCAGAGACACCTGTAGAGCATCTTTATCATCACCCAGTTATGTTGTGACGTTTGATAACACACTAAGTGTTCCTCCGGTATTCGGGAGTTGCACAATGTCATAGTCAGAGGAACATGTATAAGTCATGAAGAAAGCAATAGCAATAAAACTAAACGATCATTATGCTAAGCTAACGGATGGGTCTTGTCCATCACATCATTCTCTAATGATGTGATCCCATTGATCAAATGACAACACATGTCTATGGTTAGGAAACTTGACCATCTTTGATTAACGAGCTAGTCAAGTAGAGGCATACTAGGGACACTCTGTTTGTCTATGTATTCACACATGTACTACGTTTCCGGTTAATACAATTCTAGCATGAATAATAAACATTTATCATGATATAAGGAAATATAAATAACAACTTTATTATTGCCTCTAGGGCATATTTCCTTCAGTCAAGCCAAAAGTCTAACCTTGGGGGAGTGAGTATTTCTCACCGACATTACATTCATTCCAGTTGTTGGTGTTCATCCTTTTTCATTGTATACTGATACGTCTCCAACGTATCTATAATTTTTTATTGTTCCATGCTATTATATTATCTGTTTTGCATGTTTAATGGGCTTTATTATGCACTTTTATATTATTTTTGGGACTAACCTACTAACCGGAGGCCCAGCGCAAATTGTTGTTTTTTGCCTATTTCAGTGTTTCGCAAAAAAGGAATACCAAACAGAATCCAAACGAAATGAAACCTTCGGGAGAGTTATTTTTGGAACAAACGCAATCCACGAGACTTGGAGTGGACGTCAAGGAAGCAACGAGGCGGCCACGAGATAGGGAGGTGCGCCCAGGGGGGTAGGCACGCCCCCCACCCTCATGGGCCCCTCGTGGCTCCACCGACCTACTTCCTTCGCCTATATATACTCATATACCCTGAAAACATTCGAGAGCACCACGAAAGCCTATTTCCACCGCCGCAACCTTCTGTACCCGTGAGATCCCATCTTGGGGCCTTTTCCGGCGCTCCACCGGAGGGGGAATCGATCACGGAGGGCTTCTACATCAACACCATAGCCACTTTGATGATGTGTGAGTAGTTTACCACAGACCTTCCGGTCCATAGTTATTAGCTAGATGGCTTCTTCTCTCTCTTTG
This sequence comes from Triticum aestivum, assembly GCF_018294505.1. Classification (NCBI taxonomy): domain Eukaryota; kingdom Viridiplantae; phylum Streptophyta; class Magnoliopsida; order Poales; family Poaceae; genus Triticum; species Triticum aestivum. Next base: position 588,367,684 of record NC_057802.1, on the reverse strand, counting down.
CATCTCAATACAAAGTTCTCCCCGATTCTCTTGGAGATCTATTCGATGTAATTCTTTTCGCAGTGTGTTTGTCGAGATCCGATGAATTGTGGGTTTATGATCAAGATTATCTATGAACAATATTTGGTTCTTCTCTGAATTCTTATATGTATGATTTGATATCTTTGCAAGTCTATTCGAATTATCAATTTGGTTTGGCCTACTAGAATTATCTTTCTTACAATGGGAGAAATGCTTAGCTTTGGGTTCAATCTTGCGGTGTCCTTTCCCAGTGACAGCAGGGGCAGCAAGGCACGTATTGTATTGTTGCTATCGAGGATAAAAAGATGGGGTTTATATCATATTGCTTGAGTTTATCCCTCTACATCATGTCATCTTGCCTAATGCGTTACTCTGTTCTTATGAACTTAATACTCTAGATGCATGCGGGATAGCGGTCGATGTGTGGAGTAATAGTAGTAGATGCAGAATCATTTCAGTCTACTTGTCGCGGACTGATACGTCTCTAGATTCATGCTATTATATTATCAACTTTGGATGTTTTATATGCATTTATATGCTATTTTATATGGTTTTTGGGACTAACCTATTAACCTAGAGGCCAGTGCCAGTTTCTTTTTTTCCTTGTTTTAGAATATCGCAGAAAAGGAAAACCAAACGGAGTCCAATTGACCTGAAACTTGACGGAGCTTATTCTTGGACAAGAAAAAGGCCATGGAGTGAAAGAGTTGGGCCAGAAGAGTCCCGGGCTGCCCACGAGGGTGGGAGGCGTGCCCACCCCCCTGGGCGTGCCCCCCTACCTCGTGGATAGCCCGGAGACCCCCCCTGACTTGTTCTCCACGCCAAAACCTCTTATATATACAGAAACCTCCAGAAATTAACCTAGATTGGAAGTTTCACCGCCGCAAGCCTCTGTAGCCACGAGAAATCAATCTAGGCCCTCTTTAGCACCCTGCCGAAGGGGGTCATCATCACCGGAGGGCATGGAGGAGGATCTCGGAGGGGCCATCATCACCATGAGGGCCAAGGACCAGAGGGAGAACCTCTCCCCATCCAGGGGGGAGGCCATGGAGGAGGAAGCACAAGGGGGAGAACCTCTCCTCCTCTCTCTCGGTGGCGCCGGAGTGCCATCGGGAGGGGAATCATCGCCACGGTGGTCGTCTTCATCAACATCACCATCCTCATCTATTTTACGTGGTCCACTCTCCCGCACCCCGCTGTAATCCGTACATGAACATGGTTCTTTATGCCCCATATTATGATCCAATGATGTGTTGCCATCCTATGATGTTTTGAGTAGATATCCTTTGTCTTTGGGTTGATTGATGATCTAGATTGGTATGAGTTGTGTCGTGGAATTGTCACGGCAGATGTCCTAATGTGAGGACTTAGTCGTGAGGCCAGCGCATCTATGTGGTAGATTGAGAGGGGTTGATCGGGACGAGAGACACAAGGCGGATCATCACACAAGACAAGGATTTAGACAGCTTCGGGCCCCGGGAAACATCATCCGGAATAGCCCTACATGCTGTTTGTGGCTAGGTCTCATTATGCTCATGAGGGAGTCGCCGCATAAACCGGCTCTCCTCTAGTTGTATCTAGCCCTAGAGATTGTTTCTTGCTTGTCCCTATTGGGGTGCCCTACCCCTCCTTATATAAGTTGGAGGGGCGGGTTACATGTGGAGTCCTAGTAGGACTAGAACTATTCTATAACAAGCGGAATCCTAGTCTGCCCCCTTAATGGAAAACTCCTTATGTCTTTCCTCATAAACCGGCCCACCATAGCATGACCAGGCCTTCTGGGCCTTGGGCCTTGTCATCCGTCTGACTCGCCCGCCAGGTCACCAGTGAGTCACAATGTTCAGGCGGTTTGCCCGTAAACCGCCAAGTCCGAACGGGTCACCAGTGAGTCACCAAGCTCTAGCCGGGTCATACATCCGGCGGGTTACACCGCGGGGTATATCCCCGACATTAGCCCCCAGTTTAGCTTGGATTTATCCATGGTAAACTTATGCTGCAAAATAAACACAAGAACAAATTTGACAGGTTGTGCTCTGGTTTAAAGTTTTCCTGAGCCGGCACCTGATCATCCTTAATTCTTTTTCATTTCCTCCTGGGTGTATGTCTATGATCTCATAGCAAATCTCCTTTAACAGACATGTTCAAACATTACCAATGCAAAACATCTGAGCACTTCTTCTGAAAAATCCGGGTCAATAGGCCAGCTTCATAACCAATTTGCTGACATTGGCTCTTTGTAGAGAAATATTAAAAGAAATAATCCATTTGAATCGGTTTCCAAAGCGCCGGCTTAATAAATATTGGTCTTGAAATACTCATCTGAGTTTCAGCCGGCTTGAAGATGTAGAAACTTGCCAATTTATGATTACAAAAACTGCCGAGTTATAAATAGATGATGTCGAGTCATAATTGTTGCAGACACCGGGTCATGATTATTGCAGAGACCGGGTCAATCTGGTCTGCTCAAAACTGAGAATTTGAAGATTTTTCTCTCTTATACGCATATCACCTGTAGCCCCCAAGTGCCGGGTTGTCATGCTTGCAGCAACCTGTGACTTGTAATTGCCTTATGCTCATAAAAACTTCAACCAGTGTAGCCCCCAAGGGCTGGATCATTATGCAATAATGAGCAGGGACTTTGTAAATATGATCATGTAGACTTGAGCAGCAACGTGTAGCCCCCAAGGGCCAGCTCAGTAAGATAATACCGAGCTAGGACTTTGTATTAATTTATTGATAATAACATCATATGATGTAATCTCCACCATGGGGCTTGAACCCACGTCCATAAGGTTAAGAGCCTTGTACTCTACCAACCGAGTAGTGGATCTTTCAATATAATGGGCTGAGGCTTGTGTACCTTGAATTTTTTACAGGAGCAATTGGTAGCCACCAAGGGCCGGCTCATTACAATGTGATGAGTCGGATCTTCAATAAAGTGAGCCAAAAAATGACTTTGCATTAGCCCCCAAGTGCCATGGTGCATGCTGGCAGTGACATGGCACTTGCATATTTGATATAATCTCAATCTGAATAATGTAGCCCCCAAGTGCCGGGTCGTAAGCCTGCAGCGACTCAGGACTATTCCTTCCATTGTAGAATAAATCATATCCCTTGATAAAATAATAGCCATTGTGCCAAAGCGACTTTGAATACCTTATCTGTTGACAAGTAAATCCGGAGTTTAAATACCCGGCGGCTCTTGGCCAATGGCGATTTAGTACGCCTCCATTGTAAGCCGGAATTTTTATAACCCGACTATTTATAGCTTTGAGAAAATCCAGAACGGATAATCATTTTTAAGCATCAATATTAATGATGATATTGGACTTAAGCATTTATATAAGTCATAGTTCTACAAATCCTGCACAGACTTTAAACAACATATGCCCTAGCGACTTAATTTAACGTCAAAAGCCAGGGCGGGTAACAACCCAAACATAATATAGTCTTTATGCACTTATGGAGAAGACTAAAATTAAGGCCATTCAAGCCTAAGCATACTGGCGACTTAATGTCAAAGGCCAGGGCAGGTTATCAAACCTCGCATATTTATATAATTAGGAAAACATACCTGTGGAATTGGCTCATACTGCCGGCTTACATCGCCGTATCCAATAAGGGCAATAATCCAATGATTGATAAGCGCATGATCGCAATGGCGCATACCGGCGACTTAAAGTCCATAGCCAGGGCCGGTTTAAACATAGTCATGTATAACAATATCATACCAGTGATATTGAATTTGTACTACCGGTTTACATGACCTGTGCAGTAAGGGTGATAACCCAATCCTTTAGAAGCTAACACTTCCAAATGTATGATGATTGTCATACGCTGGCGACTTATCTTCCAAAACCAAGCCGGGTTAAATTTAAACCACACTTATACTTAGATCTGGACAAAAGCCTCAAGACAAAAACAAAGATTGTTTGCAAAAAACTTAAGCAAAATAGAAAGAAAAATTTGAGGCTTCTGATTCGAATACGATCAATAAACCGGACCAAAGGGGTTAAGCTAGGATTCGAATACGATCATGTAGCCCTCAGTGGCTTTGGCATTGCGCGGATCAAGAGGGTACCGACAGCTATGTTCTCTTTGGTTCGAATACGACCTGTGTTTGAACAGGAAGCCCCCAAATGACCTTGAGAGTTTTTTAACGACTCTGATTCGAATACGATCAAAGTCGGACCCAAAAGGGGTTAAGCTATGATTCGAATACGATCAAGAAGCCCCCTGGTGAGTTTGGCATTGCGCCAATCAAGAGGGTACCGACAGCTATGTTCTCTTTGGTTCGAATACGACCTATGTTTGAACAGGAAGCCCCCAAGTGACTATAATTTTTGGCATTGCGCCGATCAAGAGGGTACCGACAACTATGTTCTCTTTGGTGAATGATAATCCCCAAGTGTAGGGAACCATCGTAGCAATTTCCAAAGGTGGAAGTGATAAGTATGGAGTGTCGAACCCACAAGGAGCTAAAGGTAAGATCAATATTCTCTCAAGCCCTATCTGCCACTGATACGACTCTACGTATACCGAATGTTTGCTTCCAACTAGAAACGAGAAATAAAACTACATTGTGGGTATGAAGAGGATAACTTTGTATGGTATCGGAGAGCTAAAATATAAAAGTAGGTGTTGTTATCATAAAGTTAGAATATATTACTAAGTATTATAAATAGTGAGTGTGGAATAATGATGGATCGGTGTGCGGAATTGTCCTAGGCAATTGTTAACAAGACCGGTAGTCGTCATTGCAATTTCATATGAGGGAGAGGCATAAGCTAAGATACTTTCTCTACTTGGATCATATGCACTTATGATTGGAACTCTAGCAAGCATCAACAACTACTAAAGATCATTAAGGTAAAACCCAACCATAGCATTAAAGCATCAAGCCCTCTTTATTCCCATACGCAACAACCCCCTTACTCGGGTTTGTGTTTCAGTCACTCACCAACCCACTATAAGAGAATCATGAACGTATTGCAACACCCTATAGCGGGAATCCCTCACGGTTGCGCGACACGGAGGGCACCATAGGACAGCACCAAAATAAAACATACAACTCGTACCAATCTAGATCATCAATCAACCCAAAGACAAAGGATATCTACTCAAAACATCATAGGATGGCAACACATCATTGGATCATAATATGTGGCATAAAGCACCATGTTCGAGTAGGGATTACAGCGGGGTGCGGGTGAGTGGACCGCGTAAAAGAGATGAGGATGGTGATGATGATGGTGATGTTGATGAAGACGATCACCGCGGCGATGATTCCCCTCTTGATGGCACTCCGGCGCCACCAAGAGAGAGGAGGAGAGGTTCTCCCCCTTGTGCTTCCTCCTCCATGGCCTCCCCCCTGGATGGGGAAAGGTTCTCCCTCTGGTCCTTGGCCTGCATGGCGATGATGGCCTCTCCGGGATACTCCTCCATGGCCACCGGTGATGATGGCCCCCTCTGGCAGGGTGCCGGAGAGGGCCTAGATTGATTTCTCGTGGCTACAGTGGCTTGCGGCGGTGGAACTTCCGATCTAGGTTAATTTTCTGAGGTTTCTGTATTTGTAGGAATTTTTGGGGTCGGTCTCACGTCAAGGAGGTGCCCGAGGCGTCCACGAGGCAGGCCCACGCGCCTGGGGGGTGGGCGCGCCCCCACCCTCGTGGGCGCCCCGAGACTCTCCTGGCCCATCTCTTTTACTCCGGGGTCTTCTTTTGGTCAGTAAAAAATCGTCAAAAATTGCAATTGGACTCCGTTTGATATTCCTTTTCTGTAAAACTCAAAAACAAGGAAAAAATAGAAACTGGCACTGGGCACTAGGTTAATAGGTTAGTCTCAAAAATCATATAAAATAGCATATAAATGCATATAAAACATCCAAGGTTGATAATATAATAGCATGAATACTTCATAATTTATAGATACATTGGAGACGTATCAGCATCCCCAAGCTTAATTCCTGCTCGTCCTCGAGTAGGTAAGTGATAAAAGAAATAATTTATGAAGTGTGAATGCTAGCAAGTGCTTAAGTTTGATCAATGATAATTTCAATCACTTTTGCTAGCATCAATACATGTCATAACAGTAGCTCATCTTATAAAACTTTTCATGATCAAGTAACAAGCTATTCACATGGTAAAGTATAGATCATAAACTTTCTTGAAAACTAACAAACAGTGTTCTTAGTAATCAAACAATTGCAATTCATCTTATTTTCAGGAAGGGTCTATGTCAGAGCTTTGATTCAGCAAACTCCACATACTCAACTATCATTTAATCTTTCACAATTGCTAACACTCACGTGATATTTATGGGTTCAAGGTTTAATCAGACACAGAGAAAGATAGGGGCTTATAGTTTCGCCTCCCAACCTTTTACCTCAAGGGTAATGTCAACAATAATAGTTCATTATGCCTTACATCCAATTGGATATATATATATATATATATATATATATATATATCAGAATCTTTCCAACACAATGTGCTTGCCAAAGGATAAAATGTAAAAAAGGAAAGGTGAAGATCACCATGACTCTTGCATAAGGTAAAAGAAAAGATAGGCCCTTCGCAGAGGGAAGCAGAGGTTGCCATGCGCTTTTATAGTTGGATGCACAAAATCCTAATGCGAGGGAACGTCACTTTATATTGCCACTTGTGATAGAGACCTTTATTATGCAGTCCGTCGCTTTTATTGCTTCCATATCACCAGATCGTATAAAGCTTATTTTCTCCACAATAAAAGATCATACATATTTAGAGAGCAATTTTTATTGCCTGCACCGATGACAACTTACTTGAAGGATCTTACTTGATCCATAGGTAGGTATGGTGGACTCTCATGGCAATACTTGTTTAAGGGATGTTTGGAAGCACAAGTAGTATCTCTACTTGGTGCAAAGAATTTGGCTAGCATGAGGGGGAAAGGCAAGCTCAACGTGTTGGGCGATCCATGACAATATACTTTATTTCAGATATAAGAAAACATAACCCATTACGTTGTCTTCCTTGTCCAACATCAACCTTTTATCATGTCATATTTTAATGAGTGCTCACAATCATAAAATATGTCCAAGATAGTATATTTATATGTGAAATCTCTCTTCCCTCAATATTTTTTCATGAATTGTTCAAATGACCAATTCTACCGTTTGCTAACTTTCAATGAGTTTACTACCTATACTTATTATGTGTGAATTCATTACTCCCCATGTTATAAGCATATGAATCATATATAAATTCAGATTTATGACATTCAATTCATTCAACCTTTTACTCATAGGATATACGTGAAGCACATGAGTTATTGATGAACTACTCCAAAAAGATAAAAGTGAAGAATACTGAGTGGTAAAATAATTAATTAGCCATGAGAGGATTCCTTTTCATTCAATAATTCAGATCCAATGATTTTATTCAAACAACAAGTAAAATTGAAAACACACTCCAAGCAAAACACATATCATGTGACGAATAAAAACATAGCTCCGAGTAAGGTATACCGATAGTTTTGAAGACGAAAGAGGGGATGCCTTCCGGGGCATCCCCAAGCTTAGGCGCTTGATTCTTCCTTGAATATTACCTTGGGGAGCCTTGGGCATCCCCAAGCTTAGGGTCTTTCCACTCTTTATTCTCCTCATATCGATATCTCACCCAAAGCTTGAAAACTTCAATCACACAAAACTTAACGAAACTTCGTGAGATAGGTTAGTATGATAAAGGGTAAACCATTCACTTTGGTACTGTAAAAGACAAGGTTCATAATTGTTCTCACACAATGTCTACTGTACCATATCATTTCTACAGTTTATATTGAGAAATATAAGCCATAGAAACTAGAAAACAAGCAAACTATGCAATGAAAACAGAATCTGTCAGAAACAGAACAGTCTGTAATGATCTGAACAGCAACCATACATCTGCTACTCCAAAAATTATGAAATAAATTGGTGGACGTGAGGAATTTATCTATTAATCTTCTGAAAAAATAATCAACTTAAAAGCACTCTTCTGTATAAAATGGTAACTAATCTCGTGAGCGCAAAGTTTCTGTTTTTTTACAGCAAGATCACATTAACTTTCACCCAAGTATTCCCAAAGGTCTTACTTGGCACTTTATTGAAACAAAAGCTATAAAACATGATTACTACAGTAGCTTAATCATGTAAACACACAAAAACATTAAGGGTAAATATTAAGTTGTCTCCCAACAAGCGCTTTTCTTTAATGCCTTTTAGCTAGGCATGATGATTTCAATGATGCTCACATAAAAGATAAGAATTGAAACACAAAGAGAGTATCATGAAGAATATGACTAGCACATTTGAATCTAACCACTTCCTATTCCTAGGGATTTTGTGAACACATAATTTATAGGAACAAGGATCAACTAGCATAGGAAGGCAAAACAAGTATAACTTCAAAACTTTAAGCACATAGAGAGGAAACTTGATATTATTGCAACTCCTACAAGCATATATTCCTCCCTCGTAATAATTTTCAGTAGCATCATGAATGAATTCAACAATATAACCATCACATAAAGCATTCTTTTCATGATCTACAAGCATAGAAATTTTTCTACTCTCCACATAAGCAAAATTCTTCTCATTCGGAATAGCGGGATCACTAGTTCCTAAAGTTGACACTCTTCCAAACCCGCTTTAGATGATAGTATTATTCATACTCCAAAATATATAAGTGAAGTTCATGGAGCATTCTACAATTAATATGTTCTAACCAATATCCAAGCTCAAAATATATAAGTGAAGCACACGAAGCATTCTATAAAACCATACTCAAAAGATTTAAATGAAGCACAAAGAGCAATTCTATAAGATCATACTTAAAAGATATAAGTGAAGCACATGACGTATTATATAAATTTATGAAGGGACATCTCATACTAGCATGGTTGTTAAAGAAAAATAAAAACACAAAGGACACCAATCATGTGAACAAAACAAAAACCGAGGTATACCGATAATTGTTGAAGAAGAAAGATGGGATGCCAACCGGGGCATCCCCAAGCTTAGATGCTTGAGTATCCTTGGAATATTCACTTGGGGTGCCTTGGGCATCCCCAAGCTTTAAGTCTTGCCTCTCTTTATTCTTCTCACAACGGTAACTCCTCGTTCTTCGAACACTTCATCCACACAAAACTTTAACAAAAACTTTGTGAGATCCGTTAGTGTAATAAAGAAAACTACCACTTTAAGGTACTGTAATGAACTCATTCTTTATTTATATTGGTGTTAAACCTACTTTATTCCAACTTCTCTATGGTTCATACCCCCCGATACTAGCCATAGATTCATCAAAATAAGCAAACAACACGCGAAAAACAGAATCTGTCAAAAACAGGACAGTCTGTAGTAATCTGGAAGTTTAGTAAACTTCTGTAAATCCTAAAATTATGAAATAAATTTGACAATTTGAATAATTTGTACAGAAGTAATTTGTAAAAAGTTTCAGACCTATTTGACCTTCCAGTAAAAAATATAAATTCATGCACTACAGGCAAAGTTTCTGTTTTTGTTCTGCACATAGTAAACAAGCAATCTAATCATCCTAAAACCAAAGCTTGGCACATTATTTTTATAATACAATGGATATATACAAGGGGATAAGTATTTACAGAGAAACTTCCATGAAAAATTCTACATTGTTTCCGTGAGCATGAACACAAGTGCTCAAGGTCGACCCTCACTTCTTCAATGCATAACTTTCCAATCACTTCTCTTTTTGAAAAACTTTTTAGGCATGAGAGGCAAGTAATAATTTTTTTGTATTTTCATTCTATAAAAAAAATTGTATGTTTCACCCACAACTAAACAAAAACAAAAAGTAAAAACAAAACCTACTTAGTGAAGAAAGCAAACAAGCACACACGAGAATATCAACCCCACGCTATTGCTCCCCGGCAACGGCGCCAGAAAAGAGCTTGATTATCCCCAAGTATAGGGAATCATCGTAGCAATTTCCAAAGGTGGAAGTGATCAGTATGGAGTGTCGAACCCACAAGGAGCTAAAGGTAAGATCAATATTCTCTCAAGCCCTATCTGCCACTGATACGACTCTATGTATACCGAACGTTTGCTTCCAACTAGAAACAAGAAATAAAACTACATTGTGGGTATGAAGAGGATAACTTTGTATGGTATCGAAGAGCTAAAATATAAAAGTAGGTGCTATTATCATAAAGTTAGAATATATTACTAAGTATTATAAATAGCGAGTGTGGAATAATGATGGATCGATGTGCGGAATTGTCCTAGGCAATTGTTAACAAGACCGGTAGTCGTCATTGCAATTTCATATGAGGGAGAGGCATAAGCTAACATACTTTCTCTACTTGGATCATATGCACTTATGATTGGAACTCTAGCAAGCATCCGCAACTACTAAAGATCATTAAGGTAAAACCCAACCATAGCATTAAAGCATCAAGTCCTCTTTATTCCCATACGCAACAACCCCCTTACTCGGGTTTGTGTTTCAGTCACTCACCAACCCACTATAAGCGAATCATGAACATATTGCAACACCCTACAGCAGGAATCCCTCACGCTTGCACGACACGGAGGGCACCATAGGACAGCACCAAAATAAAACATACAACTAGTACCAATCTAGATCATCAATCAACCCAAAGACAAAGGATGTCTACTCAAAACATCATAGGATGGCAACACATCATTGGATCATAATATGTGGCATAAAGCACCATGTTCGAGTAGGGATTACAGCAGGGTGCGGGAGAGTGGACCGCGTAAAAGAGATGAGGATGCACTAGTACAAAACAGGGCTTTCCTCACAGGGCAATATTCACATTAGTCCCGGTTCAGTCACGAACCGGGACTAATGTGAGCATTGGTCCCTGTTCGTGCGGCTAAGGCATTAGTCCCGGTTCACCTGGGCCCTTTAGTCCCGGTTGGTGCCACGAACCGGCACTAAAGGGTGCGATGCCCATTAGTACCGGTTGGTGGCACCAACCGGTACTAATGGGCTTTGAGGCATTAGTACCGGTTCATGGCACGAACCGGTACCAAAGGGCCCATCAAACTCTACCCCCCCCCCCCCCCCGTGGACCGCCTTTTCAATTTTAGGAAAAACAAAAGAAAATGATGGAAATGTCAAAAAAATAAAATAAAATAAGTTTCCCATGTGATATGTGGTCTAGTTGTTGGGAAAATTAACAAATATGAATTTCGACTTTATTTTCAAAATCTCTCTGGAATTTCTTAAAATGGGCATAACTTTTGCATACGAACTCGGATGAAAAAGTTTTTATATGAAAAATCATCTACTCGAAAAGTTACAAATTGTGGTCAAACTGTGGTCAAACAATGGTCAAACTAATTATTCTAGAATATTAGTGTTACTAAATAATTATTTCAGTTTTTTTGAATTTTGGTCAAACTATGGTCAAACAGTGGTCAAACTAATTATTCCAGAAATATTAGTGTTACTAAATAATTATTGTTTTTTAAAACAATAGTTTCAAACTCAAACAGTGAAATGTGTCACTTCATGCTCAAGCTAAATTCCTGAGGGTTAATAGAATTGACATCTTACTATTGTCAGGAAAACAACAAGTGCAGACTTGGAAACGGGGGAGAATAGAACCCGGAAGTTAAGCGTGCTCAGGCTGGAGTAGTGAGAGGACGGGTGACCGTCCGGGAAGTGATGAGGGGTGATTAGAGATTAGAGGATAAATTGAGCAGTGATGAGGGGTGGTGATTAGAGATTAGAGGTTAAAATAATTCAGAAATTTGAAAATAAAAAAAAATAAAAAAATCGCAATTTTAAAAAAAAATCATAAAATTTCCTTTAGTCCCGGTTGGTAACACCAACCGGGACTAAAGGTGGAGCTCCAGGCTGCGTCCACATGGACGGCCTTTAGTCCCGGTTCGTGTAAGAACCGGGACTAAAGGGGGGAGGCATTAGTAACGACCCTTTAGTCCCGGTTCAAAAACCGGGACTAAAGGCCCTTACCAACCGGGACAAAAGCCCCATTTTCTACTAGTGATGGTGATGTTGATGAAGACGATCACCGCGGCGATGATTCCCCTCTTGATGGCACTCCGGTGCCACCAAGAGAGAGGAGGAGAGGTTCTCCCCCTTGTGCTTCCTCCTCCATGGCCTCCCCCTGGATGGGGAAAGGTTCTCCCTCTAGTCCTTGGCCTTCATGGCGATGATGGCCTCTCCGGGATACTCCTCCATGGCCACCGGTGATGATGGCCCCCTCCGGCAGGGTGCCGGAGAGGGCCTAGATTGATTTCTCGTGGCGATAGAGGCTTGCAGCGGCGGAACTTCCGATCTAGGTTAATTTTCCGAGGTTTCTGTATTTATAGGAATTTTTGGCGTCGGTCTCACATCGAGGAGGTGCCCGAGGCGTCCACGAGGCAGGCCCACGCGCCTGGGGGGGTGGGCGCGCCCCCCACCCTCGTGGGCGCCCCGGGACTCTCCTGGACAAACTCTTTTACTCCGGGGTCTTCTTTTGGTCCATAAAAAATCGTCAAAAATTGGCACGTCAATTGGACTCCGTTTGATATTCCTTTTTTGTAAAACTCAAAAACAAGGAAAAAACAGAAACTGGCACTGGGCACTAGGTTAATAGGTTAGTCTCCAAAATCATATAAAATAGCATATAAATGCATATTAAACATCCAAGGTTGATAATATAATAGCATGAATACTTCATAAATTATAGATACGTTGGAGACGTATCAGTGAATGCACCTATGTTTGAACAGGAAGCCCCCAAATGACCATTGAAGCAGGGTACCTATGTATGAGTTGTGCTTTGCAACAGACTCTCTTTGGTCCCTTTACTTTTTTCTGAGAACTCGAACTTTGCGAGAGATAAATCCTTCTTCAGTCGGGATTTTAAACCGGATATTGAGAGCTTCAAAGCCTTGTGAGAGACATATTTCACTTGAACCGGATTTTAAACTGCCATTCTTCATTTTGAGCCGGAAATTTTCTGACGGCCCTTAAATTTTCATCAATATAGCAGTAGCCTCCGAGACTGGGTTATCTTCCCTCCACTGACCCGGAGTTCTTGAGTCTGCTTTAAACTGGCAATCATTTACTAAGCCGTTTCATCGTAGCCCCTGAGTCTTAAGACGACTCGAGGAGTTGTTTTGAGATTCTCCATATTTGACCATAGCATAAGATGTATATCATCGGCGTTGATAACGCGATGTGAATCCACATAATGTTGAGGTGACTGCGGCGGGTTATAAATGATCCCGTATGAGCCGTGTCAGCAACTCGGGCAATGGTTCCTTCCAACTGGCTGTTTGAAGTTAACCAAACTGTAGCAGCGTCGACTTGTGCGCCTGCCCATTGAGCCATCCAGTGCAGACGGAGGCTGATAATACATGATAATTTGCTCCAGAGTTGTTGGAAGAAAACTGGGCTACCCGAGCAGTGACTGGCTTTATACTCAATAAACCGCTCATGCAGACAGGTGCGGCCCGGTGTGTTGATGTAGACCAGGCCGCGAGAGACGGACAGTAAAGACGACCACAGCATCAGAGGTGGCACAGACAGATGAGTCGGCCGCGGCGTAGTAAGCCGGCGCGGGTGGCAGAGTCGGCCGCGGGGGCGGACGGGTGAGTTGTCTGTGGTGTTGTAAACCGGCGCAGACGGGTGAACCGGCCGCGGTGTTGTTGTTGTAGACTGGGCCACAGAGGCAGCGGTTTGCACGCACATTTGTTGAACAATGCGGTATGGTTGGATGTTGGTGTTTGATATACATCCATGACACGGCCATCGGTCTTGAAGTGAACAATTGTCCTACATAAACAATATTGCAGACCAAGGCAAAGATAAATTGTTCTTTTGACAAAAACAATATGTGCTAATAAGATAAATTTAAATGGATATCACCTGATTTGTTCGGTCGACAGGTGATCCGTTCATCGCGACAGAAGCAGCTCAGGCAGACAGGCGACTCAATATAGTCCCGGCGGCTCAATATCGCCGGACGAGGATTTGACTAACACGCAAGAGCTAGCCATCTTTCCCGCAGCTGTTTGTCCAGTGAGGTCCAGTGCTGCACTTGCCACACCTCGGCGGTTCAGGCACGGCGAGTAGAGCATCGCGTCCCTGATGGCGAGAACCGGCAGCTTGGCAGGGGCCTCGGCGGCTCGTGGGGGCAGAGCCGTAGGCCATGGCCACAGTAACGGCAGAAAACACAGCGGCGGTTTGAACATGCAACGGTGACTTAAGGCGGCCGAAGCGATTTATAGTGAGGCCGCGGCGACTCAACGACGATGGCTCAACACCAAGATCAGCGACTCGGGTGTGGAGTTGCGCGGGCGGCTCTTCCGCGGTGGGTCGTAGTTGCGGGGGAGGCGGGAGCAGCGGCTCGCCGGTAGCGGCAGAGTCGGCTCGTCGACGGCGCAAGGCGCAGTGGGCACGAGCCGGCCCTGCTCGGAGACATGGAGTCCGGTGTGGTGGAGGCGTGATGACGACTTGGTGCCAGCAGACGCGCGTACCCCGGCGAGTCAAGGCGGAACCGGCCTGAGGCGCGGCTGCTGCCACGTAGCGGCGGCTCGAAGGTGACGCCGGCGAGGTGAAACGGTGCCGTCGGCGGGTTGACAGCCAAGGCAAAACGGGCGGCTCGGGGCGCAGCCGCAGCTGTAGCATGCGGAGATGACGATCGCGAGTGAGAAAAGGAGGCCGGCGAGGCGACTTTGAGGCGGAGCAAGGCGACTTTGACACTTTTCTGCTGACGAGGCAAAACGTGACGGCAGTGGTAGTTTGCGACAGTGAGGCACAGGACAAGACGTCCGCTTCCGGGTCGTGGCTGGATCCATTGGCTCACGTTTGTGTCCTCCTCCAGGTTGCGGTCTTCTTTCCTCTTCTTCCTTTGGCAATTGAAAAACCAAACCAATACTACTAGTAGCTTCACGTACTAGTACTCGTTGCTGACTTGATCAAAGCAATGATTAAAAAACGAGTCTGGACCTTGCTGTACGGATTGCTCCTTCGCCGAAATCTGAGTGTGCACGTGGATAGTACTCACGTACTTGGTGGACCCTTTAGACGAACAGTAGCAGTGGAGTGGTACTCGGGATTTGACCTTTTTCCCACACACGCTCGAATTGACACAGACCGATCTGACACGGCGTACGGCGGTTGCAGCACAATTCCTGTCGACCTCGGCGACACGCGACTGTAGCCGCAAAAGATTGATCTTCCATCCGGATTCGACGGATCGCGTTGCATCGGCGATATACAGAAATAACGCCAAACCCTAAATTCCCTTGACCTCAATCTCATATATGTTGCTATTGAATACTTCCACAATCTTGACCGATAAACTCATAGTTGATGTGAATTCTTCCGCATCCGTTCTTTGTCATCTGACCAATTACGATCCTCTCGAACCCTAGAAAAGATACCTCCAATAACTCAACACCACCGTGCGCAGGCCCCACGGTGGGCGCCAACTGTCGTGGAATTGTCACGGCAGATGTCACTACAAGAAATATGTCAACTTATGACCTTCTCTTAGTGACCCCAGCTGAATTGGTCGTAAATTCACGGCCATTTCGCTTGGAAGGGCTCAATCCCTGAAATTGCTTACACCAAATGGTCACAAAGCAGACAAGAGGCGCCAATGACCTTATTTCTACCTGATTACGACCAATATAAATGGTCATGAGGTTGTGAACGTGGATGCATTGGTACTTATTGCTATGACTAGGCGCCACCTCATCAGTTTTGCCTATGTGTCATGTCCATGTGTCAATTTTTGCACTAGGTTGTGAAGCAACCTATATTTCTGTCATTTCCAAAATTCCCAAAAAAATTGGGCCTTCTTTACTATCCAAATCATTGCCTCATGACAATATTCAACTCCATTTGACTGGTAAATCTTCCTCGGCAAATTTCCAAACTTTTTGTTCAGCTCGAACTGTTGTGAAGGAAGTACTAGCTAGGCATATCCTAATGAGCTGAATTTTTGCCACATCTTCTATGTTCCCAAATCATAGCTCTTCACAAAATTTGAGCCCCATCTAACAATACATGTGAGTGTGGCTTCAACATTCATATTTCTGTCCAGTGTAGTACGTTGCAAAGCAAGTGACACCAAGGCTCCTCCATTTGAGCTGCAAATTTTCCAAGATAGTGTCCTTAGTAGATGATCATCCTCGGCTAAAACTCGGGCCCATTGGCCATGTGCATTTCCCGTAGCACTAATCAAACACTTGGGTGCTAATTCATGTTTGAGCTCGGTTCAGTCTCCTCGTGAGATTCTTCTATTGCCTTCTTCTTCCTGACACCTATCAGGGGAGTGCCCAACCCACTAGACATGCCTAGGCCGCCCGGAACGCGTGGCAACACCACGGTCACGCGGTGACCACGCGGCGGGCATGCGAGTCTACGCGCTTTGGAGTTGGGGCCCTGGGCCACCATCCAAACCTCAAAGTATCGCCACCAAACCATGTATTTCTGATTAAATAGATACTTTTCTACCTAGAAATGATTTTTTGAAAAAATAAAGAGCAAACTATGGGGCAGCTGCAGTTCAAATTTGTCCCGCTTCCTGCTGAATCACCAGAAATTTGTCTTTTTCACCAGAGGTGGATAAAAACTTTTGGCACCCAACCATTTTGTCAATTGTGCATTAAACATGGCCTAGTATTTTATAAAATTGATTTGGTCCAGTTTTGCAACAAATACATGGTAGGTCCTTCACAAAAAAAACTCATTTTGGGCACTCAAAAAATGGGAAATTGATTTTTTGTCCAAAGAAAATGAAAACTCCCTTAGGCAACATTGTTTGCCATTCCAATATGCACCCTTGTGCACAATATGAGATCATTTGAACAAACTATGCCATGAATGTGGCCATAAGATTGATCATTTGGATTGAAAGCCATGAATCTTCAGAGATGATAGCTCATTTCTGAGAACACTTTTTAAAAGAATTGCCCTATTACAAGTTTATTATTTTTCCAGCTAACTTGGTCACATATAATGACAGAATGCGAAGGTTTTCCAATTTTTTGATTTTTTTTGAATTTTTTATGCCCGTTTCAAAATGCGGTCAAAACGGCGGGAATGACCGTTCCTAGCTAGTGGTTGAATCTTGGAATTTTTTTGGTGTTTCTCTGATTCAATAGATACTTTTGTACCTAGAAATGATTTTTTTTTTAAAATAAATAGCAAACTATGAGGCAGCCGCAGTTCAAATTTGACCCGCTTCCTACTGAAACGGCAGAAATTTGTCTTTTTTGCGAGAGGTTGATCAAAACTCTTGACACCCAACCATTTGGTCAATTTTGCATTACATATGGCCTAGTATTTTAGAAAATTGATTTTATACAATTTTGCAACAAATATATGGTAGGTCCTTCACAAAAAAAACTCATTCTGGGCACTCGAAAAATGGAAAATTGATTTTTCGTCCAAAGAAAATGAAAACTCCCTTAGGCAACATTGTTTGCCATTCCAATATGCACCCTTGTGCACAATATGAGATCATTTGAACAAACTATGCCATGAATGTGGCCATAAGATTGATCATTTGGCTTGAAAGCCATGAATCTTCAGAGATGATAGCTCATTTCTGAGAACACTTTTTTAAAAGAATTGCGGTATTACAAGTTTATTATTTTTACAGCTAACTTGGTCACATATAATGACACAATGCGAAGGTTTTCCAATTTTTTGATTTTTTTTGAATTTTTTATGCCCGTTTCAAAATGCGGTCAAAACGGCGGGAATGACCGTTCCTAGCTAGTGGTTGAATCTTTGAAATTTTTTGGTGGTTTCTCTCATTCAACAGATACTTTTGTACCTAGAAATGATTTTTAAAAAAATAAACAACAAACTATGAGGCAACCACAGTTCAAATTTGACCCGCTTCCTGCTGAAACGGCAGAAATTTGTCTTTTTCACGAGAGCTTGATCAAAACTTTTGACACCCAACCATTTGGTCAATTGTGCATTAAATATGGCCTAGTATTTTAGAAAATTGATTTTATACAATTTTGCAACAAATATATGGTAGGTCCTTCACAAAAAAAACTCATTTTGGGCACTCGAAAAATGGAAAATTGATTTTTCGTCCAAAGAAAATGAAAACTCCCTTAGGCAACATTGTTTGCCATTCCAATATGCACCCTTGTGTTCAATATGAGATCGTTTGAACAAACTATGCCATGAATGCGGCCATAAGATTGATCATTTGGCTTGAAAGCTATGAATCTTCAGAGATGATAGCTCATTTCTGAGAACAATTTTTTAAAAGAAAATTATTGTATTACAAGTTTATTATTTTTCGTGCTAACTTGGTCACATATAATGACACAATGCGAAGGTTTTCCAATTTTTTTTTTTTTTATTTTTTATGCCCGTTTCAAAATGCGTTCAAAACGGCGGGCATGGCCGTTCCTAGCAAGTGGTTGAATCTTGGAAAACTTTTGGTGTTTCTCTGATGAAATAGATACTTATGTACCTACAAATTATTTTTTGAAAAAATAAAGAGCAAACTATGAGACAGCCGCAGTTCAAATTTGACCCGTTTCCTACTGAATCAGCGAAAATTTGTCTTTTTCACCAGAGGTGGATAAAAACTTTTGGCACCCAACCATTTTGCCAATTGTGCATTAAACATGGCCTAGTATTTTATAAAATTGATTTGGTCCAATTTTGCAACAAATATATGGTAGGTCCTTCACAAAAAAACTTATTTCGGGCACTCGAAAAATAGAAAATGAACTTTCCGTGAAAAGAAAATGAAAACTCCCTTAGGCAACATTTTTTGGAATTCTAAGATGCACCCTTGTGCACAATATGAGATCATTTTAACAAATTATGCCATGAATGTGGCTATAAGATTGATCATTTGACTTGAAAGCCAAGAGTTTTCACGCATGATAGCTCGTTTCTGAGAACACTTTTTTAAAATAATTATCGTAGTACAAGTTTATTATTTTTCCTTGCAACTTGGCCACATATAACGACACAATGCGAAGGTTTTCCATTTTTTTGATTTTTTTTGAATTTTTTATGCCCGTTTCAAAATGCGGTCAAAACGGCGGGCATGACCGTTCCTAGCTAGTGGTTGAATCTTGGAAAACTTTTGGTGTTTCTCTGATGAAATAGATACTTTTGTACCTACAAATTATTTTTTGAAAAAATGAAGAGCAAATTATGAGACAGCTGCAGTTCAAATTTGACCCGCTTCCAACTGAATCGGCGGAAATTTGTCTTTTTCACCAGAGGTGGATAAAAACTTTTGGCACCCAACCATTTTGTCAATTGTGCATTAAACATGGCCTAGTATTTTATAAAATTGATTTGGTCCAATTTTGCAACAATTATTTGGTAGGTCCTTCACAAAAAAACTCATTTCGGGCACTTGAAAAATGCAAAATGAATTTTTTGTTCAAAGAAAATGCAAACTTCCTTATGTCTTCCATGCTTCTTACTTTTACTGAAAACTAGATCACTTTTGGTGACACAATGAAAAGGTCTTCCAATTTTTTTTGAATTTCTCAGGTCATAAAATAGGTGACATGATTTAACACATTATTTCTAGTCAATTATGACTAATTTAGATGGTCATAATGTCGTACACATATACTGCATTCTGATTGGTTTGTGGGATGTCACGCGGATCGTGCATCAGCACCGTAGGATGCTCGCGGATCCAACGGCCCAAACCCACCTGAGCCGAAACCCTAGGTCTGTCCTCATGGACATTTTCCATCCACCCCCGCCTCCTTTCTTTCTCTCATTCGTCCCTCCCTCCTGGCTCTCTCCCTCCACCAGCTCCTCTGCTCTCCCTCGCTCCGATCTGGAGAACTCCTCCGAGAGGTGGAGCCGCCGCACCCAACCTCTCTCTCCGACTTTGATCCACTGCCGCTCCGATCCTCACCCCGACGTCGGCGACCCTCACCTATTCCGGCCCCAGATCGAGCAGTCGCTCCCAGTCCGGCGATGGCCGTGCCCACGCCGATCTGGACCACGATTCCTCACACAGACCTGGCGAACCCACCCACCAAGCACACGCAACGCCCGCCTGCTCCCACCCCTGCGTTTCCCGGACAGTTCATCAGAGATTCAAGATCGGGTTGTTCCCCGTGTTCTTGGCTTCTGCGGGCTCTGATCGTTTGCATTGGTGGTTGTTGTTGCAGGTTGGCGGCCATCGGTAGGATGAAGGCCAAGGCAGGCTCCCGCACCGACGACTCCCTTGCTGCTGGCGGCAGGATGAAGGCCAAGGCAGGCTCCCGCACCGGCGACTCCCTTGCTGCTGGCGGTTGGATGAAGGCCAAGGTCAGTGCCCCGACCCGGCCCTTCCCTCGCTCCTCGTCCCAGTATCATCTCGTTTCGTTTCCCGTGGTGGTTCTGCTTGGGTTCTCCTGCTGCTGTTGTCTCACGTCGGCTTCTGATCCTGTTTGGTCTGCTGATGCTATTTCTGTGGCGGTGGCGTAGGCTCGCGGTGAAGAAGAGCAAGGCCGACAAGGACCCCAATAAGCCCAAGCGCCCCCCGAGCACCTTCTTCGTCTTCGCAGGGACACCTTCAGGAAGGAGTACAAGGAGAAGCACCCGACGTCATGCAGGTCTCTGTGGTAAGCTTCTCGGTCCCGTTCCGCTCGCCCCCGCCTGGGTGGTTGATCTGTGCATGACGATATATGCTTGGTTAGTTGGCCAATGTATATGATTGTATTCACTTTGTATAGCTACTCCACAACTTTTCTTATGTTGCAGTATCTGTGTATTCACTCTGTTGCCACTGAACATTGCAATCATTCAATTATTCTACTTTGTTTGTCTTGTCCACATTTAAATCTGAAGGTGCACATGCTTATATGGCTATCGAGTAAGAAAGAAAGAACATGGATATCGATCGTACAAACTAGTGTATCGATAGTGATTGATATCCATGATGAAACTGAATCTGTTGCTCTTCTTGTGCAAAAAAATTAGTGCTGCTAGTCAGAATGAAGTTGCATGCAGGCAGCTCTTGTTCTAGATTTCTATGGACTATGATTGTAATGGATGGAATGAAACTTAAATCATGAAGTCTTGTTGCTCGTTTGAACTGGTGCTACCATGAGTTTTGTTGTGATTTCTGTGTCCTGATCTGGTATGGGGTTCAAATTGCAGATTGGCAAGGCCGGTGGTGAGAAGTGGAAGTCCCAAGTGATGTTGTAAGTTGCCCGTCTCCCCTCCCCCTCTCTGTTACTGCTCGATTCTGTGCTGGTCACGTCCTTCTTTCTTCAGTGTTTGCTCGGTGTCGTGATGACAATGTGATCGTCCCTGTGTTGGTTTACTTGTTTCCGTGTCAGTTTGGCTAGTGCTCCACCCAGTTTTTCAGTTAGATTTCAAATTCAGTCGCTATGCAATGGCTGATCTACTGCCTGCGCTCAATTCGGTCGTATAAATCAAATATGATTACTGCTGGCTGTGGAGGGGCTTTTTTATGGAGCAATCAGTCAGTAGGAGGGGCTTTTTCTGCTGCTTGTTTTTGCTTCAGTTGGGTACATGAATCTCTGGTTATAAGGATTTCAGAGCCACGACTTGTTCTGAATCTCTGGTTGTTTCATGATGCTAGTCCGCACTTACAGTATATTTTCCTAAGGTGATGCATGCATGATCAGTACCAGTGTGAGATGTCGATTCATGTATCCGTGTTTGGTGCGACATTCATGTATCCATACATTGGGATGTTGGGATACTTGGATTCCTATTTTATCTCTTGTAGCACCGAATGCTAGTCTTTGTTTTACTAAATTCATCAGATAGTTAACTCACTGTGAGATGTCCACTCTTGTTTTGTTAACAAACATGAACTGTTAAGTCATCTATTCCTGGCTGTTGCTTTTGATCAGTATATATCTCTGCTTTCTGATTTGTAAGCATAGGTGGTTATAGGTTGTTGTGATGAATATAAATATTAACAAGTGCTCATGCATGGCGGTATACTAGAGCTAGTTGTACAGTTGTTTGCATATTTGAAAGATACATGGCATGTTCCTATTGTACATCTGTTTGCATGTTCCTATTGCACTGATCATCACTATTGGTAAATGCTATTGCCTGATATAATAGAAGTATGAGCACTCAACCATTGTACAACTGTTTGCATATTTGTTTTGTATTTTTTATAAAAGATGATTGTGAAAGATGTTCACATGTTAATTTTTCTTGACTAAAATCTCTTATGCCCTTGACTTGTCTTGACCTAGAACAGCAGCATCCTTGATGCGTACTGACCTTCACCTTGTTTTTTCTCTCGCAGGCTCGAAGGAGGCAGTATGCAAGGCACCTCCTGATGGATATTGCTTGCTGGCTTCTGCTTTTTGAATGCTTGTATTGCCGCTGCTTGTGCCGCTATTCCAAAAGTTATGTATTTGTGAACATAGGAGATAAGTTATTGATATGTGTTGGTCTGTCTAATGTTATGCGAGATAAAGTTGTGTGAGAAAGTTTTCTATACTGGTGTTATTACTCTGGGAAAGAAATACTGTTCTATACTGATTTGAGAATATTGGTTGTAAATAAAAGAGGGCTTGGCCCACTGTTGGATTGTAAAAAGGCCATGTCCAGAATTTATATTGCACTCAATACTTGGGCTAAAAAGGCCATGGCCCAAACTATGTTGGACTTGTTTCTAAAAAGAGCAATATAACTTTCAGATTCTAAAAAGGTTGAGGCCCAAAAAAATGGATTGTAAAAGACTGCATCTCAGAAAAAAAATCCTAATTGTTGGGCCAGGCCCATTTAGCCAATCAAAGCATAGAGAAAAAAAAGTTAAATGGGCTGAATTGTTGGGCTCGACCCATGTAAAACGCCGAATCGGACCGGGCTGATTCTTGTGCCACATCAGCTTGCCACGCTGGATGCCTACGTGGCCTGAGGAGGTTCCTAGTGACCAAAAATTTGGTCGTGGAACCAACGACCTTTTACATATCACAAAGAAGGTCACTAATTTTAGTTTACGACCGCCAGCTTTTGACCTTCTGTTTTTGGTCAAAAAAGGTCGCAAATGAAAAACAATGACCTTTTAGCGGCCAATAGTGAGGGTCACAAGTTGACATATTTCTTGTCGTGTGTCCTAATGTGAGGACTTAGTCGTGAGGCCAGCGCATCTATGTGGTAGCTTGAGAGGGGTTGATCGGGACGAGAGACGCGAGGTGGATCATCACACAAGACAAGGATTTAGATAGCTTCGGGCCCCGGGAAACATCATCCGGAATAGCCCTACATGCTGTTTGTGGCTAGGTCTCATTATGCTCATGAGGGAGTCGCCGCATAAACCGGCTCTCCTCTTGTTGTATCTAGCCCTAGAGATTGTTTCTTACTTGTCCCTCTTGGGGTGCCCTGCCCCTCCTTATATAAGTTGGAGGGGCGGGTTACATGTGGAGTCCTAGTAGGACTAGGACTATTCTATAACAAGCGGAATCCTAGTCTGCCCCCTTAATGGAAAACTCCTTATGTCTTTCCTCGTAAACCGGCCCACCATAGCATGAGCAGGCCTTCTGGGCCTTGGGCCTTGTCATCCGTCTGACCCGCCCGCCAGGTCACCAGTGAGTCGCAATGTTCAGGCGGTTTGCCCGTAAACCGCCAAGTCCGGATGGGTCACCAGTGAGTCGCCAAGCTCTAGCCGGGTCATACATCCGGCGGGTTACACCGCGGGGTATATCCCCGACAAGTTGTATGTTTTATTTTGGTGCTGTCCTATGGTGCCCTTCGTGTCGCGCAAGCGTGAGGGATTCCCTCTATAGGGTGTTGCAATACGTTCATGATTCGCTTATAGTGGGTTGGTGAGTGACTGAAACACAAACCCGA
Source organism: Triticum aestivum (assembly GCF_018294505.1). Lineage (NCBI taxonomy): Eukaryota > Viridiplantae > Streptophyta > Magnoliopsida > Poales > Poaceae > Triticum > Triticum aestivum. The sequence continues at coordinate 588,343,832 of NC_057802.1, read as the reverse complement.
GTAAGGGGGTTGTTGCGTATGGGAATAAAGAGGACTTGATGCTTTAATGCTATGGTTGGGTTTTACCTTAATGATCTTTAGTAGTTGCGGATGCTTGCTAGAGTTCCAATCATTAGTGCATATGATCCAAGAAGAGAAAGTATGTTAGCTTATGCCTCTCCCTCATATGAAACTGCAATGACGACTACCGGTCTTGTTAACAATTGCCTAGGACAATTCCGCACACCGATCCATCATTATTCCACACTCGCTATTTATATATTTAGTAATATATTATAACTTTATGATAACAGCACCTACTTTTATATTTTAGCTCTCCCACACCATGCAAAGTTATCCTCTTCATACCCACAACATAGTTTTATTTCTCGTTTCTAGTTGGAAGCAAACTTTCGGTGTACGTAGATTCGTACCAGTGGCAGATAGGACTTGAGAGAATATTGATCTTATCTTTGGCTCCTTGTGGGTTCGACACTCCATACTTATCACTTCCACCTTTGGAAATTGCTACGATGATTCCCTGCACTTGGGGATTATCAAGCTCTTTCCTGGCGCCGTTGCCGGGGAGCAATAGCGTGGGATTGATATTCTCGTGTATGCTTGTTTGCTTTCTTCACTAAGTAGATTTTATTTTTCCTTTTTGTTTGTGTTAAGTTGTGGGTGAAACATACAAAAAAATTAAAACAATGAAAATACCAAAAAAAAATTACTTGCCTCTCATGCCTAAAAAGTTTTTGAAAAAGAGAAGTGATTGGAAAGTTTTGCATTTTAGAAGTGAGGGTCGACCTTGAGCACTTGTGTTCATGCTCACGAAACAATTTAGAAATTTTCATGGAAGTTTCGCTGCAAATAATTATCCCCTTGTATATATCCATTGTATTATAAAAATAATGTGCCAAGCTTTGGTTTTAGTATGATTAGATTGCTTGTTTACTATGTGCAGAACAAAAACAGAAACTTTGGCTGTAGCGCGTGATTTTAAGTTTTTTACTGGATAGTCAAATGGGTCTGAAACCTATTGAAAATTAATTCTGTACAAATTGTTCAAATTTTCAAATTTATTTCATAATTTTTGGAGTTACAGAAGTTTACTAAACCTCCATATTACTACAGACTGTCATGTTTTAGACAGATTCTGTTTTCTATGCATTGATCGCTTATTTTGATGAATCTATGGGTTGTATCGGGGGGTATGAACCATGGTGAAGTTGGAACGCAGTAGATATAGTTCTAATATGAAATTGGAATGAGTTTGCAACAGTACCTAGAGGTAGTAATTTGCTTTAATATACTAACAGAATCTCGCAAAGTTTCTTGTTAAGTTTTTGTGGATGAAGTGTTCGAAGAATGAGGAGTTACTGATGTGAGAATAATAAAGAGAGGCAAGAGTTCAAGATTGGGGATGCCCAAGGCACCCCAAGTAAATATTTCAAAGGATACTCAAGCATCTAAGCTTGGGGATGCCCCGGTTGGCATCCCATCTTTCTTCTTCAACAAATATCGGTATACCTCAGTTTTTGTTTTGTTCACATGATTTGTGTCCTTTGTGTTTTCTTTTTCTTTAAGAACCATGATAGTATGAGATGTCCCTTCATCAATTTATATAATACTTCATGTGCTTCACTTATATCTTTTAAGTATGATCTTATAGAATTGCTCTTTGTGCTTCACTTAAATCTTTTTGAGTATGGTTTTATAGAATGCTTCGTGTGCTTCACTTATATATTTTGAGCTTGGATATTGGTTAGTCTATATTAATTGTATAATTCTCCATGAACTTAACTTATATCTTTTGGAGTATGAATAATACTATAATCTAAAGTGGGGTTGGAAGAGTGTCAACTTTAGGAATTAGTGATCCCACTATTCCGAATGAGAAGAATTTTGCTTATGAGGAGGGTAGTAAAATTTCTATGCTTGTAGATCATGAAAAGAATGCTTTATGTGATGGTTATATTGTTGAATTCATTCATGATGCTACTGAAAATTATTACGAGGGAGGAATATATGCTTGTAGGAGTTGCAATAATATCAAGTTTCCTCTCTATGTGCTTAAAGTTTTGAAGTTATACTTGTTTTGCCTTCCTATGCTAGTTGATTCTTGTTCCTATAAATAATGTGTTCACAAAATCCGTAGGCATAGGAAGTGGGTTAGATTTAAATGTGCTAGTCATATTCTTCATGATGCTCTCTTTATGTTTCAATTCTTATCTTTTATGTGAGCATCATTGAAATCATCATGCCAAGCTAAAAGGCATTAAAGAAAAGCGCTTGTTGGGAGACAACCCAATATTTACCATTACTGTTTTCATGTGTTTACATGATTAAGCTACTTTAGTAATCATGTTTTATATCTTTTGTTTCAATAAAGTGCCAAGTAAGACCTTTGGGAAGACTAGGGTGAAAGTTAATGTCATCTTGCTGTAAAAAACAGAAACTTTGCGCTCACGAGATTAGCTACCATTTTTTACAGAAGAGTGCTTTTGAGTTGATTCTTTCTTCAGAAGATTAATAGACAAATTCCTCACGTCCACCAATTTATTTAATAATTTTTGGAGTAGGATAGGTATGGTTTCTGTTCAGATCATTACAGACTGTTCTGTTTCTGACAGATTCTGTTTTCATTGTATAGTTTGCTTGTTTTCTAGTTTCTATGGCTTATATTTCTCAATATAAACTGTAGAAATGATATGGTACAGTAGACATTGTGTGAGAAGAATTATGAACCTTGTCTTTTACAGTACCAAAGTGAATGGTTTACCCTTTATCATACTAACCTATCTCACGAAGTTTCGTTAAGTTTTGTGTGATTGAAGTTTTCAAGCTTTGGGTGAGATATCGATATGAGGAGAATAAAGAGTGGAAAGACCCTAAGCTTGGGGATGCCCAAGGCTCCCCAAGGTAATATTCAAGGAAGAATCAAGCGCCTAAGCTTGGGGATGCCCCGGAAGGCATCCCCTCTTTCGTCTTCAAAACTATCGGTATACCTTACTCGGAGCTATATTTTTATTCGTCACATGATATGTGTTTTGCTTGGAGCGTGTTTTCAATTTTACTTTCTGTTTGAATAAAATCATTGGATCTGAAATATTGAATGAAAAAGAATCCACCCCTGGCTAGTTAATTATTTGACTACTCAGTGTTCTTCACTTATATCTTTTGGAGTACTTTGTCATTTACTCATGTGCTTCACGTATATCCTATGAGTAAATGGTTGAATGAATTGAATGTCATAAATCTGAATTTATATATGTTTCATATGCTTATAACATGGGGAGTAATGACTTCACACATAATAAGTATAGGTAGTAAACTTATTGAAAGTTAGCACACGTAGAATTGGTCAATTGAACAATTCATGAAAGAATATTGAAGGAAGAGAGATTTCACATATAAATATACTATCCTGGACATCTTTTGCAATTGTGAGCACTCACTAAAATATGTCATGCTAAAAGGTTGATGTCGGACAAGGAAGACAACGTAATGGTTTATGTTTTCTTATATCCGAAATAAAGTATATTGTCTTGGATCATCCAACATGTTGAGCTTGCTTTTCCCCATCATGCTAGCCAAATTCTTTGCACCAAGTAGAGATACTACTTGTGCTTCCAAACATTCCTTAAACCAGTATTGCCATGAGAGTCCACCATACCTACCTCTGGATTGAGTAAGATCCTTCAAGTAAGTTATCATCGGTGCACGCAATAAAGATTGCCCTCTAAATATGTATGATCTATTAATGTGGAGAAAATAAGCTTTATACGATCTTGTGATGTGGAAGAAATAAAAGCGACGGACTGCATAATAAAGGTCCATATCACAAGTGGCAATATAAAGTGACGTTCTTTTGCATTAAGATTTTGTGCATCCAACCAAAAAAGTGCATGACAACCTCTGCTTCCCTCTGCAAAGGGCCTATCTTTTACTTTTATCTTCTACCCTTATGAAAGAAGTCATGGTGATCTTCACCTTTCCTTTTTACATTTTATCCTTTGGCAAGCACATTGTGTTTGAAAGATCCTGATATATATATATATATATATATATATATATCCAATTGGATGTAAGTTATCATGAACTATTGTTGTTGACGTTACCCTTGAGGTAAAAGGTTGGGAGGCAAATCTATAAGCCCCTATCTTTCTTTGTGTCCGATTAAGACTTTGAACCCACAATTATCACGTGAGTGTTAGCGATTGTGAAAGATTAAATGATAGCTGAGTATGTGGAGTTTGCTGAATCAAAGCTCTGACATAGACCCTGCCTAAAAATCAGATGAATTGCAATTGTTTGATGACTGAGAATATAGTTTGTTAGTTTCAAGAAAGTTTATGATCTATACTTTAACATGCTAATAGCTTGTTACTTGATCATGAAAAGTTTTATGAAGATGAGCTACTGATATGACATATAATGATGCTAGAAAAAGTGATTGGAACTATCATTGATCAAACTTGTGCACTTGCTAGCATTCACACTTCATAAATTATTTCTTTTATCATTTACCTACTCGAGGACGAGCAGGAATTAAGCTTGGGGATGCTGATACGTCTCCAACGTATCTAGAATTTATGAAGTATTCATGCTATTATATTATCAACTTTGGATGTTTTATATGCATTTATATGCTATTTTGTATGGTTTTTTGGACTAACCTATTAACCTAGAGCCCAGTGCCAGTTTCTGTTTTTTCGTTGTTTTAGAATATCGCAGAAAAGGAAAACCAAACGGAGTCCAATTGACCTGAAACTTGACGGAGCTTATTTTTGGACCAGAAGAAGGCCATGGAGTAAAAGAGTTGGGCCAGAAGACTCCCGGGCTGCCCATGAGGGTGGGAGGCGCGCCCACCCGCCTGGGCGCACCCCCCTACCTCGTGGACAGCCCGGAGACCCCCCTGACTTGTTCTCGACACCAAAACCTCTTATATATATACAGAAACCTCCAGAAATTAACCTAGATCAAAAGTTCCGCCGCCACAAGCCTCTGTAGCCACGAGGAATCAGTCTAGGCCCTCTTCGGCACCCTGCCGGAGGGGGTCATCATCACCGGAGGGCATGGAGGAGGATCCCGGAGGGGCCATCATCACCATGAAGGCCAAGGACCAGAGGGAGAACCTCTCCCCATCCAGGGGGGAGGCCATGGAGGAGGAAGCACAAGGGGGAGAACCTCTCCTCCTCTCTCTCGGTGGCGCCGGAGTGCCATCGGGAAGGGAATCATCACCACGGTGATCGTCTTCATCAACATCACCATCACCATCACCATCCTCATCTATTTTACGCGGTCCACTCTCCCGCACCCCGCTGTAATCCCTACTTGAACATGGTGCTTTATGCCCCATATTATGATCCAATGATGTGTTGTCATCCTATGATGTTTTGAGAAGATATCCTTTGTCTTTGGGTTGATTGATGATCTTGATTGGTACGAGTTGTGTCGTGGAATTGTCACGGCAGATGTCCTAATGTGAGGACTTCGTCGTGAGGCCAGCGCATCTATGTGGTAGCTTGAGAGGGGTTGATCGGGACGAGAGACGCGAGGCGGATCATCACACAATACAAGGATTTAGGCAGCTTCGGGCCCCGGGAAACATCATCCGGAATAGCCCTACATGCTGTTTGTGGCTAGGTCTCATTATGCTCATGAGGGAGTCGCCGCATAAACCGGCTTTCCTCTAGTTGTATCTAGACCTAGAGATTGTTTCTTGCTTATCCCTCTTGGGGTGCCCTGCCCCTCCTTATATAAGTTGGAGGGGCGGGTTACATGTGGAGTCCTAGTAGGACTAGGACTATTCTATAACAAGCGGAATCCTAGTCTGCCCCCTTAATGGAAAACTCCTTATGTCTTTCCTCGTAAACCGGCCCACCATAGCATGAGCAGGCCTTCTGGGCCTTGGGCCTTGTCATCCGTCTGACCCGCCCGCCAGGTCACCAGTGAGTCGCAATGTTCAGGCGGTTTGCCCGTAAACCGCCAAGTCCGGGCGGGTCACCAGTGAGTCGCCAAGCTCTAGCCGGGTCATACATCCAGCGGGTTACACCGCGGGGTATATCCCTGACAAGTTGTATGTTTTATTTTGGTGCTGTCCTATGGTGCCCTCTGTGTCGCACAAGTGTGAGGGATTCCCGTTGTAGGGTGTTGCAATACGTTCATGATTCGCTTATAGTGGGTTGGTGAGTGACTAAAACACAAACCCGAGTAAGGGGGTTGTTGCGTATGGGAATAAAGAGGACTTGATGCTTTAATGCTATGGTTGGGTTTTACCTTAATGATCTTTAGTAGTTGTGGATGCTTGCTAGAGTTCCAGTCATAAGTGCATATGATCCAAGAAGAGAAAGTATGTTAGCTTATGCCTCTCCCTTATATGAAACTGCAATGACGACTACCAGTCTTGTTAACAATTGCCTAGGACAATTCCGCACACCGATCCATCATTATTCCACACTCGCTATTTATATTATTTAGTAATATATTCTAAATTTATGATAACAACACCTTCTTTTATATTTTAGCTCTCCGATACCATGCAAAGTTATCCTCTTCATACCCTCAACATAGTTTTATTTCTCGTTTCTAGTTGGAAGCAAACGTTCGGTGTACGTAGAGTCGTATCAGTGGCAGATAGGACTTGAGAGAATAATGATCTTATCTTTAGCACCTTGTGGGTTCGACACTCCATACTTATCACTTCCACCTTTGGAAATTGCTACGATGATTCCCTGCACTTGGGGATTATCAAGCTCTTTTCTGTCGCCATTGCCGGGGAGCAATAGCGTGGGATTGATATTCTCGTGTATGCTTGTTTGCTTTCTTCACTAAGTAGATTTTATTTTCCTTTTTGTTTGTGTTAAGTTGTGGGTGAAACATACAAAAAAAATTAAAAGAATGAAAATACCAAAAAAAATACTTGCCTCTCATGCCTAAAAAGTTTTTCAAAAAGAGAAGTGATTGGAAAGTTTTGCATTTTAGAAGTGAGGGTCGACCTTGAGCACTTGTGTTCATGCTCACGGAAACAATTTAGAATTTTTCATGGAAGTTTCTCTGTAAATAATTATCCCCTTGTATATATCCATTGTATTATAAAAATAATGTGCCAAGCTTTGGTTTTAGTATGATTAGATTGCTTGTTTACTATGTGCAGAACAAAAACAGAAACTTTGGCTGTAGCGCGTGATTTTACGTTTTTTACTGGATAGTCAAATGGGTCTGAAACATATTGAAAATTAATTCTGCACAAATTTTTCAAATTGTCAAATTTATTTCATAAATTTTGGAGTTACAGAAGTTTACTAAACCTCCAGATTACTACAGACTGTCATGTTTTAGATAAATTCTGTTTTCTATGCATTGATTGCTCATTTTGATGAATCTATGGGTAGTATCGGGGGGTATGAACCATGGTGAAGTTGGAACACAGTAGATACAGTTCTAATATGAAATTGGAATGAGTTTGCAACAGTACCTAGAGGTAGTAATTTGCTTTAATATACTAACGGATCTCACAAAGTTTCTTGTTAAGTTTTTGTGGATGAAGTGTTCGAAGAACGAGGAGTTACCGATGTGAGGAGAATAAAGAGAGGCAAGAGTTCAGGATTGGGGATGCCCAAGGCACCCCAAGTAAATATTTCAAAGGATACTCAAGGATCTAAGCTTGGGGATGTCCCGGTTGGCATCCCACTACTAGAATTTGCTTATTTGCCGTCTGCTGGCGGACGGCAAAGAAGGTCTTTGCCGTCAGCTTGCAAAAAACGGACGGCAAAGAACTGGCTGATGGCAAAGAATGTCTTTTCCATCAGCCAATTCTTTGCCGTCTGCTAGCGGACGGCAAAGAATCTTTGCCATCAGCTGGCGGACGGCAAAGATAGAGGTGGGCCCCACTAACGAGCTGTTTAGAAAAAAACCTAACGCCCCCCTCTTTTTCGTCGTCTAACAGACGGCAAAGAGCAAAAAAGCGGACGGCAAAGAGATAACCTAACTAACGGCCGTCCCCCACCCCGCTCCCTCCCTCTCTCTCTCTCTTTCTGTCCTCGATCCCCACTCCGACGACCACCGCCACCCGCCGCCGCCCCCGCCACCAGCCACCCGCCGCCACCCCCTCCACCCGCCGCCGCCACCCGCCCACCCACCGCCTCTCTCCCCGTCGCCCCGACCACCCGCCGCCCCCCTTGCCCCGTCGCCCCACCACCCGCCGCCGCCCCCTCGCCCCGCACCCCTCCCCTGCGGCGCCCCTTCCACGCCGGCCAGCCGCCCCCTCCCCTCCCCTGCGTGGCCGTGTCCCCGCCCTGTCCCGCCGCGGCCTCCCCCTCCATCGGGCCGCCGCCGCCCCCACCCGCCGCGGCCTCCCCCTCCACCAGGCCGCCACTGCCCCCACCCGCCGGGGACTCCCCTCCATCGGGCCGCCGCCGCCCCCACCCGCCGCGGCCTCCCCCTCCACCGGGCCGCCGCCTCCCCCTCCACCGGCTATCCCCTGCGCAGGTGAGTGATCTTCCACCCCTTTTTTTTAGTTTAGTTTGTTTTAGTTTAGTTTCTTTTAGTTACTTTTAGTTAATTTAGTTTCTGTTTTAGTTATAGTTTTACTTTAGTTTTAGTTTCAGTTTAGTTTTAGTTTTATTTTTAGTTTACTTTATTTTAGATTAGTTTTAGTTTTAGTTTAGAAGAATAAGAAGAGTAGAAGGAGGAGGAGGAGGGAGGAAGAGGTGGAGGGAGAAGAAGAAAGAAAAGAAGAAGAAGAAAGAAGAAGAAGATGATGAAGAAGAAGAAGAAGAAGAAGAAGAAGAAGAAGAAGAAGAGGAAGAAAGAAGAGGAAGAGGAAGAGGAGGAGGGAGGAAGAGGAGGAGAAGAAGAAGAAAAGAAGAAGAAGAAGAGGAAAAAGGAGAAGAGGAAGAAGAAGAAGAAGAAGAAGAAGAAGAAGAAGAAGAAAAGAAGAAGAAGAGAAGAAGAAGAAAAGGAAAAAAACAGGAAAAAAGAAGAAGAAGAAGAAGAAGAAGAAGAAGAAGAAGAAGAAGAAGAAGATACCCTGACACCCCGACCCCGACACCCCGACACCCTGACACCCCGACACCCCGACAGCCTGACACCACACCCCGACCCCGACCTCGACACCCTGACACCCCGACCCCGACACGCCACCCCGACACCCCGGCACGACACCCCGACCCCGACCCCCGACACCCTGACACCACACCCCGACCCCGACCCCAACCACCCCGACACCCCGACCCCGAAACAGCACCCCGACCCCGACACGGCACCCCGACCCCGACACGACACCCACGCGACCAGAAGCCGACGGGGTCATATATTTGTGAATTATGAGTTAGGACATATATTTTTTGATTTTGTCATAAAAACATCATATATAATTGTGTTGATCGGGTAGACTTAAATGTGCAGTTGTTTCATCGCTGCGAGGTTTGGTGTTCGACGACCTCCCTGTGCGTTTGACGAGCTCTGCCCCTTCGTTCGTGGGTGAGCACAAATGACATGTCCTCCTCCCCCCTTAATTATTTGCTCTATTTCGGTGTTCATGCCGATGAAACTTGATAGCTAGCTATATATCTGTCTTGAATCATCAGTATGCGTAACCAATATGTGTCTCCCGTTCGAAAGCGTTATAGTTATAAATATGCATGCATTTGCATATTTATAACCGTGATTCTTTCGAATTGTCCAACGCTATCCATGGACAGCCCGAGTATGTGTAGATTGGGTTCGTTTTCCCATATGCTTTGCTCCGGATCCGACGCATAACTTTCATCAAACAAAGCACCCATTTAGATGTTCCTGATGTCTATATTACGGCTCAACAGGCGACCCAAGTATTCTATCTACCGTGGACCTGCCAAACTAATCCAAATCTGAAAGGTTGGGATGTCGTTTATGAAGTGCCGCCACATGCTAGACTATCTCCCCCAAAGGAAGAGGATTATGAACCTCACATTAACCCAGACACATATGAAGGAGAATTCTTCCAAGAGACACGACTTTCCAAAAAGCGTTTCAAGAACCGCTATACTTCACCCCAAAACATTGAAGTAGACAGCAAAAGTGAATCCGACATCAACCCAGAGGAGGAACAAGAAGAGCCGGAACAAGAAGAGGTTACTGTTGCGGATGACCTGTCAATGCTTGACCGATTACGTCAAGGTGGCCTTCCACATGTTGATGCCACTGAACCCTATGAGCCCGTCATTGATTATATTGATGATGATGATTATGCATTTATTGATGATAGTGATCGAGATTATTAGTAGTGTCAGGTATTCAATTTTTTTATGTTGTACTTGATGATGATACACTTAAGTGATATACATATTATTATTCATGTCGGTATTTTTTTATGTTGTACTAATTTCGTTTACTCTTTGTCATGGCAGGTGTTGAAAGATGGTGGGCGCTGGTAAGTTTCTTCTAGTGTTTTGCTTAACAAATGCATAAAGACCTAGACTTAGCCTTATTTCCTCCAATATGCTTACCACAATGACCTAGAGTTAGCTTCTTTTCCTCCAAAATGACTTAATAAGCTTACTGACCTCCAAAACCATCCATTTTACCTAAGTTAGCTCTAAAACGATCTATACTTAGCTTTGTTTCCTCCAAAATGACCTAAGTTAGCTCTAGTATGCTCAGTTAACTAGGTTTGCTCAATAATGACATGTACTTAGCTTACTTATGTCAAAAATGGCACAATTAGCTTAGGTAGCTCATAAACAATCCATTTTACCTAAGTTAGCTCTAAAATGACCCATTAACCTTAGTTAGCTCATAAATGATCCATTTTACCCAAGTTAGCTCTAAAATGACCCATTTTACCTAGACTAACTCCAAAATGATCCATTTTACCTATGTTAGCTCTAAAATGACCCATTTTACCTAGGTTAGCTCCAAAATGACCCATCTTACCTAGGTTAGCTCCAAAATGATGCATTTTACCCAAGTTAGCTCTAAAATGACCCATTTTACCTATATTAGCTCATAAACGATCTATTTCACCTAGGTTAGCTCACAAACGATCCATTTACCTAGTTTAGCTCCAAAATGACCCATCACACCTAAGTTAGCTCTAAAATGATGCATTTTACCAAAGTTAGCTCATAAACGATCTATTTCACCTAGGTTAGCTCATAAACGATCCATTTCACCTAACTTAGCTCAAAAACGATCCATTTCACCTAGGTTAGCTCCAATATGACCCATCTGACCTAGGTTAGCTCTAAAATGATGCATTATACCTAAGTTAGCTCATAAACGATCTATTTCACCTAGGTTAGCTCATAAACGATCCATTTCAACTAAGTTAGCTCATAAATGATCCATTTCACCTAAGTTAGCTCATAAATGGCATGTAACATCCCAAAATTCTAAATTTTGGAATGTTATAATAAACAGATATATTGGATTGCTTGTTTGATTGATTGACTAAAAGTGAGTGAATTCGAAATCTTTTGAAAGTTAAATGAGAGGGAATAAAAGGACTTTCCCAAACTTTCACTTTGCTTTTATGATCTCCGTGAATTCAAATTCTTTTCAAATACAAAACCCTAGAGAGAAGATGACATGACTTCTTCCATTTATCTAAATGATAAGGGGTGTTGAAAATATTTGAATTTCATTTGAGAATATTCCCAATTCTGAAACTTTATGCAACTCAATGATTTTCACGAGCGAAGATCAAATGACTTCTTCAAAACATATGAAATATGAGTTGGGAGTTTCAAAGGATCAAATTCAAAGTCCTTTTGGAAATTATTTTTAATTTGGAGTTATTTGGGTTTTATTCAAATTATTTTTCTCCAAAATAAAAATATATGGAAAATAGGGTAACATGATTCCCTACAATAGAAAATTGGAGAGAAATAAATTTGAAATCATTTTGGTATTTTTTAAAATGATTTTTATAAGGTTTTATTAAACCAGTAGCACTCTTTGATTTATTTGGATTTGTGAGGATTTTATTTGATGTTGGAAAAATGTTCAACTTGTAGAAAATCTTTTTCTGGAAATTTTGATATATTATATGCCTATATAATATTTTATTTTATATTTTGATTTCTTTTCTTTTTCTCTCCGTTAAAAAAAACTTCCTCTCTCCCGAACTGGGCCGGCCCAGCTGAGCCAGCCCAGCTCGCGCCGCCAGCGCCTAGCTCCCGCCGTGCCCATCAGGGACTCGCCGGAGTCCGGCATCTCCCCGCCGCCGGATGCCCCCTCGCCCAAGAAAGGCCTCGGCCCCGTGACTTTATAAGGCCGGCCCCGGACCCCTTCTCCCCTCGATCCCCGCAACCGCCGCCTCCCGCCGTGGCTTGCTGTCCCGCCGCCTCCGGATCTCACCACCGCCGCCGTGTGTCGCCGCCGCCGCCGCCCCGCGCACTCGCCGGAGCAACCCGCAACTTGCCCCGCCGCCGAGGACGAAGCCGCCGCCCATCGGAGCCGCATCCGCGCCTCGCCACCGCGCCATCTCGCCGTCACCGCACTCGCCGGAGACGCGACTCGCTGGAGCCACCGCCGCTGCGGTAGACCCTAATCCGATCCGCCGCCGGTTTTAACGAAAAAACCGACCCCGACCGGACCAATCCAGATGGGTTTTTTTTTAAATAAGCCGTTTCGTTTTTTATTTAGCGAGTGTTTTCTGCTTAGGTAGTTTTAGCGAACGTTTTTCGTTCGTTAGGATTTCGTAACGAACGTTCATTATTTAGTTTTTTTCTTTTTCTGTTTATTTTACGTCAGGGACCTATCCGTGAATATTTATTCATAGATTAGTCCCCGGTCTTCAATCGGTCACAACTTTTTACTCGTTTGTCCAAATCTAACGAAACCAACGCCCACTTCTTCGTTATGATCCCCTCTATCCAGTAATCCAACTCAAACATGTTTTTGAAATTTTAAAATTTGAATTAGATCAGATTTGAATTCAAACTTCATTTGATCGTAACTTGAGTTTCGTAGCTCCGTTTGAGTTGATTCTTTTTGCTAATCGAAGCTCTTGACATAAGCTTTCTGATAAGGCCAAATTCATATAATTTTGGTACTGTTAGAAATTGTTTTATGTTGCAAGAGTTATTTGCTTGGTTTTGATGTTTTCCGAATCGTCTTCTTCGTTCTTTCTGATCTTTTGAGTAATTACTTATGTGTGGTTACCATTGCTTGCTTACGATAGATTGAACGGAGTCTGACGAGTAGATCTATCAAGATTTATGAGTGCGAATCATCTTCATCAACATTTCAGGCAAGTTCACAGTTTGATCATATCCCTTCCATACCCAGTTTTTATGCATTAGTTTCACCCTCAAACATTGCATGAGTAGGATTGATAACATGTGGGTATTGGGAAGTAGTTGATGAGGTAGGAACCTATTGCCCTGCATTCAAACCTTGGTAGTTACTATTACGTTATGCTTATACTGCTATGCTATGCTCGTAGACGTGGATTGGGTTTGAGACTATTCATGACAGATGTGAGATTGTTTACTTAATGGTTCAACTTAAGGTGGCAAATTTAATACACATCTGGGTGGATTAGTAGGGGCACCCTGGGGATATACCAGTGGACTTGCCCGAACACCTGGGGATATACCAGTGTTGTCCTAGGAGATCTCGGGGATATACCGTGTGATCATCCTATGGTTCGCCACCCAGGCTCAAAGGGATCATGAGATTATTCATGCTAGAAACTTCGGTGTGCAGCCACAAGCCATTATGGGCTCTGGCATAGTTGAGTAAGTTGTGTGAGCTCTTGAAGAGGTGGACTAGCAGATGTAGGGGGATTGTAGGTGTAACGATCTGCCCGGAGTAGAGAGTAAATGCTTCTGAAAGACTGTGACTCGATCATCCGTTCCTCAAACATCATGTAGTGCGAGAATCAAGCGGAGGTGATCGAGTCTTGTGGGGAAAAGTGCACAAACCTCTGCAGAGTGTACAAACTAATCATGATTAGCCGTGTCCCCGGTTATGGACATCTTGAGTATCTAGTTCTTGGATTATCCTGTGAATCTCATCATCATGTTCCTTTAATTAATCTTGTTGGGTTAATGATGATACTTAATTGGGATTGAGATGCTGTCAACCATCTCAATGTTTAACAACCACCATGATAGTCAAATAAAATTTATTCCTTTGCAGTAGGGAAAATTTGGCTTTTCGCAAAAACATTATAACCTTAGAGCTTTTCCACCAGACATATATGCATGTAGTGATAGCCTTTGTTCATCATTTCTCTATGGTGTGAATTTGCCAGCATATTCCATGTGCTGACCCGTTTTCGGGCTGCAACGTTTCATGTTGCAGGATATCTTTCGACGAGTAAGTGATACGTTAGGGTTACGATTTCTACACTCAACTTTGCCGTTGGTCTTGATGGGAATCCACAACCTTGTTACTTCCGCTATTTGGATTGAGGTAATAGTATTTACGTTATTTTATACATGTGATTTACCTCTGTTATAAATCCTCGAGTACTGTGTGTGTCAGCATACCGATCCAGGGATGACACTTAAGCACAGAGAGTTGATCCATTCAGGTCGGGTCGCTACAAGATGGTACCAGAGCACATGTTGACTGTAGGACGTGACCCTAGAAACTGGCAAGCCCATAGGAAGGATTTTCTCTAAAACTTTCCTTTTCAAAAAGATCTTTTACCTCTCTCCTTGTCTGAGTCTTATTCAAATATTCCCTTTTAGTGAGACCATACCCCTTTCCCCTTTTGACCACACGAAGATTCGACTGATAAGACCACTTCAAGAAGTACAAGATATCGGACAACTAAGACCACTTTGGAATGAAGAAGATTTTACCGTGTAAATGGAAACTACAACGGTTGAAGACTCTGAAGACTAGGAGAAATTGAAGATCTGTATGACCTAGGAATGGCTACTCTTATGGAAGTTGGCAGACTATGGAAGCCGTCAATGCCCGAGATCAAGGTGTGTCGGAGAAAGACCGGAACATGGAGAGTTAGAAACTCAAAGTTTTGTCAAGAAAAGCCTAAGGCATGAGATATCAACTATGGAATGATAGCTCATGGAAATGACAAGAGCAGAAACACGGTTATCCATGATGTCATCGCCCGCTGATGCTATAGTCACCGTGCTGAGTTAAGCATGCATTTCTTTGGAAGGATTGGATTACAAGAAGGCTTATGGAACACCTATCAGCAAGATGAAGTGTTAACCTTAGCCGGTGTATCACCAGGATCTGGATTATTACATCAAGAAGTTAAGATGGACCTGTAGGAAACAGTATTTGATAAGGAAACGTTTCGTGAGGAACTCAGGACCCAGAAGCTAAAAGTAGCCAAGCTAGAGGAGCAAAACCTTGAGACATCAAAGATTCGTCAGGAACTGAAGGACAGTAGGATCATGGTTCATGTCAAGGATGTTGAAACCCAGAAGTTTGGAACGCAACTCCAGAAATATAAAGGACGTCACGAGAGACTTCGCGTCAAAGAGATGATCTGGCAAAAGAACTTGAGAAGGACGAGTCTGATCGGAAGAAGCCATTGGAGGCATGAACAAGACTTGAAGAGTTTGATGACGTTGAAGATTTATTGACCTTTAGAAGACCAAACCCGGTTATATACCTACGTTAGATGCGACGTTTGTGAGCTGTCATTTGTTTGATGTTTTTCCGACAGCCACAAATAAAAATCTGTCTTTTCAAAACCATTGTTTGTATTGTGTGCATCCCTCTTGACCTCTCCTACCCCACCCCAAACCCATGGACCCAATAGAGGATGAATGGAGATGAGCTTGTATTTTCTGGACCGATGAGTCAATTGGAGACAGACTGGTGGATTCAGAACATGGAAGATCATATGGAATATAACACGATAGCCGGAAAGGAGATGACCCAGCATGCTCTTTAGTGCTTTGTAAGAGTTGCTGCTACTTGGTGGAGGATGTACCAAACCATCAATGGATGTCAAAGATTAACCACTTGGGAAGAATTTAAGTTGAATTTACCAAAGTCTCGAGTTGTGCCCCAGAAATTGAAGCCTTATGGAAGTTCAGTCTACATTGTTGGGAAAGATCCGTGAAGCTCAGAAGGATCACAAAGAGATTGCTGAGTTAAAAGAGAGGATGAGCAAAGGAAAGGCCAAAGGTTTTCGTAAGGATGACCACGACACCTTATGGTTCGAGGATCGTGTACATGTGCCCAATAATGCAAAGATCAGGAAGTAAATACTTCAGGAGGTAACTCACCATACTCGATTCGCCCGAGAAAACACCAAGATGTATTAGGATTTGAAGGAGCGTTTCTGGTGGACTGGTATGAAGAAGGATATTGCGGAGTATGTAGTCGTAGGTGATGTATGCCAGAGAGTAAAGGCAGAGCATCAGAAGCCAGTAGGATTACTACAGCATATGTCGATACCCAAATGGAAGTGGAATAAGCTTGGCATGGATTTCATTACTGGATTTCCCAGAACCCGATCGGGATATGATTCTATCTGGGTAGTAATTGTTTCGCTTGACCAAAGTGGCTCTCGTTATCCCAGTGAAAACCACCTATACAAGTGCGAAGTTGGCCAAGATATATTTGACCAGGATCGTATGTCTGCATGGAGTTCCGAGGACCATCGTATCAGATAGAGGAACACAATTTACCTCAAAGTTTTGGAATCAGCTGCACCAGACTTTGGGTACTAGGCTAGAGTTCAGTACAGCCTTTCATCCGCAGACAGATGGATAGACCGAGAGAGTCAATCAGATTCTGGAGGACATGTTGAGAGCGTGTGCGCTAGATTAGGGATCTAGTAGGGATGAATCTACCTTACGCGGAGTTCTCATACAACAATAGTTACCAAGCCAGTTTGAAGATGGCCCCTTTTGAAGCTTTGTATGGGAGAAGGAGCCAGACACCGTTGATGCGGGATGAAGTTGGAGACCGTCAGTTGTTTGGACCAAATGTGATCAAGGAGTCAGAAGAGAATGTTAAGTTGATTCGAGGTAAACTGAAGGTAGCTCAGTCCAGGTAGAAGGGTTATGCAGACTCAAAAACGCAAGGAGGTAGTCTATGAAATTGGAGACAGAGCATGTCTTCGTGTGTCCCCTCTGCGAGGAATTAAACGATTTGGAGTTAAGGGAAAGTTAGCCCCGAGATTTGTAGGACCATACCGAGTTTTGGAGCGTATGGGAGAAGTGGCCAACAAGTTGGAGTCACCCGAAGGACTATCAGGAGTTCATGATGTGTTTCATGTTTCCTAGTTGAAGAAGGCCATGCAGAGATGGCCAATATTCCCCTGTAAGGACGCTTGACCCTCGAAAGGATAATGATGTTCCACGAAGTGGAGTATGGACTTCATAAGTATAAGTTTTTTTATCTCAGTATGTGGGATATCCCCCGAGGATGAAGAGATGAAGTACTATTGGATATAAAGGAGGTATGATGTTGGAAATATGTATCAATGGAAATTCCATGATGAGTCTGAGTAATCATGTCCTAGTTTGGTGCCAATAGAAGGAAGGAAGACAGTACAATTGGATGGATTTAAGAATACTACGAAGTTGGATGTTGGATTAAGGATCAGTTTCCCCGATGATGAGTTCAAGGTTTACCAGTGATGAGATGGGCCATAACCCACAGGCCCCAGGACCTGCCAAGAAGCAAGCACATTCTTGCTGAAGGAAAAACCCCGGAAGAAGTTACGATTTTATCGACAAACGATCTTATAGGAGTTACGCAAAACCTGAGGGTTGGGAAGGAACGAATAGATGTTTGTTTGGCTTGCAGAATCCATGGATTTATCCGAACTTGGTTCGTCGACAAGAGAAATTCTACAATGCTTGCGAGGATGACCGAGTGTTAGAATGCAAGATTCACTAAACCATATACAGGGTAATGATTTGGGTGCGGGATGGATTGATCACCATACCGACTTACTCTTATTGTTCGCTTTGCTATATGGGATGGTAAATCTGAGTGACTTGCCTATAGTAGAGAGACAACGAGCAAAACCTTGTTTGAACCTTAGAATGGTGTAAGTATTTTTCCCCTTGTACAAGGCAGCTCTTGCCTATCGTAGGTTATACGGTGAGGATCAACCCAGACCCATTTCCTGCAGGAGAAACCATAATTGGAAGACCACCATGAGATATCGATAGTTGTTTAGTATTGGCGCCTGACCCGTCAGCTAAGAAGACCCAGTCATGGAAGAACCTTACCAAGATGAAAGGACAGAAGAATTGTGGTAAAGGTTATGCCACTACCGGAAGAGCCTAGAGAAGGAATTATCTCGAGAATCTCAGAAGACCGGCCCTGTCAAGAATAAGGATGGAGTATATGAGTATTGATGGGACCGTAACGATGTTTCTAAGGGTGGTAGCACCCCAGACCCCCTGTGATGATCGATGGATTTTGAGAAGACCCCAAACCTAACCTATTTCTTTCTAGCCTCTCCGAATCTCGAGGATGAGATTCATTTTAAGGGTGGTAGGTTTGTAACATCCCAAAATTCTAAATTTTGGAATGTTATAATAAATAGATAGATTGGATTGATTGTTTGATTGATTGACTGAAAGTGAGTGAATTCGAAATCTTTTGAAAGTTAAATGAGACGGAATAAAAGGACTTTCCCAAACTTTCACTTTGCTTTTATGATCTCCGTGAATTCAAATTCTTTTCAAATACAAAACCCTAGAGAGAAGATGACATGACTTCTTCCATTTATCTAAATGACAAGGGGTGTTGAAAATATTTGAATTTCATTTGAGAATATTCCCAATTCTGAAACTTTATGCAACTCAATGATTTTCACGAGCGAAGATAAATGTCTTCTTCAAAACATATGAAATATGAGTTGGGAGTTTCAAAGGATCAAATTCAAAGTCCTTTTGGAAATTATTTTTAATTTGGAGTTATTTGGGTTTTATTCAAATTATTTTTCTTCAAAATAAAAATATATGGAAAATAGGGTAACATGATTCCCTATAATAGAAAATTGGAGAGAAATAAATTTGTAATCATTTTAGTATTTCTTAAAATGATTTTTATAAGGTTTTATTAAACCAGTAGCACTCTTTGATTTATTTGGATTTGTGAAGATTTTATTTGATGTTGGAAAAATGTTCAACTTGTAGAAAATCTTTTTCTGAAAATTTTGATATATTATATGCCTATATAATATTTTATTTTATACTTTGATTTCTTTTCTTTTTCTCTCTGTTAAAAAAAACTTCCTCTCTCCCGAACTGGGCCGGCCCAGCTGAGCCAGCCCAGCCCGCGCCGCCACCGCCTAGCTACCGCCGTGCCCGACAGGGACTCGCCGGAGTCCGGCATCTCCCCGCCGCCGGATGCCCCCTCGCCCAAGAAAGGCCTCGGCCCCGTGCCTTTATAAGGCCGGCCCCGGACCCCCTCTCCCCTCGATCCCCGCAACCGCCGCCTCCCGCCGTGGCTTGCTGGCCCGCCGCCGCCAGATCTCACCACCGCCGCCGTGTTTCGCCGCCGCCGCCGGCCCGCGCACTCGCCGGAGCAACCCGCACCTTGCCCCGCCGCCGAGGACGAAGCCGCTGCCCATCGGAGCCGCATCCGCGCCTCGCCACCGCGCCATCTCGCCGTCGCCGCACTCGCCGGAGACGCGACTTGCCGGAGCCGCCGCCACCGCGGTAAACCCTAATCCGGTCCGCCGCCGGTTTTAACGAAAAAACCGACCCCGACCGGACCAATCCAGATGGTTTTTTTTTAAATAAACCGTTTCATTTTTTTATTTAGCGAATGTTTTCTGCTTAGGTAGTTTTAGCGAACGTTTTTCGTTCGTTAGGATTTCGTAACGAACGTTCATTATTTAGTTTTTTTTCTTTTTCTGTTTATTTTATGTCAGGGACCTATCCGTGAATATTTATTCATAGATTAGTCCCCGATCTTCCATCGGTCACAACTTTTTACTCGTTTGTCCAAATCCAACGAAACCAAGGCATACTTCTTCGTTATGATCCCCTCTATCCAGTAATCCAACTCAAACATGTTTTTGAAATTTTAAAATTTGAATTAGATCAGATTTGATTTCAAACTTCGTTTGATCGTAACTTGAGTTTCGTAGCTCCGTTTGAGTTGATTCTTTTTGCTAATCGAAGCTCTTGACCTAAACTTTCTGATAAGGCCAAATTCATATAATTTAGGTACTGTTAGAAATTGTTTTATGTTGCAAGAGTTATTTGCTTGGTTTTGATGTTTTCCGGATCGTCTTCTTCGTTCTTTCTGATCTTTTGAGTGATTACTTATGTGTGGTTACCATTGCTTGCTTACGATAGATTGAACGGAGTGTGACGAGTAGATCTACCAAGAGTTATGAGTGCGAATCATCTTCATCAACATTGCAGGCAAGTTCACACTTTGATCATATCCCTTCCAAACCCAGTTTTTATGCATTAGTTTCACCCTCAAACATTGCATGAGTAGGATTGATAACATGTGGGTATTGGGAAGTAGTTGATGAGGTAGGAACCTATTGCCCTGCATTCAAACCTTGGTAGTTACTATTACGTTATGCTTATACTGCTATGCTATGCTCGTAGACGTGGATTGGGTTTGAGAGTATTCATGACAGATGTGAGATTGTTTACTTAATGGTTCAACTTAAGGTGGCAACTTTAATACACATCTGGGTGGATTGGTAGGGGCACCCTAGGGATATACCAGTGGACTTGCCCGGACACCTGGGGATATACCAGTGTTGTCCTAGGAGATCCCGGGGATATACCGTGTGATCATCCTATGGTTCGCCACCCAGGCTCAAAGGGATCATGAGATTATTCATGCTAGAAACTTCGGTGTGCAGCCACAAGCCATTATGGGCTCTGGCGTAGTTGAGTAAGTTGTGTGAGCTCTTGAAGAGGTGGACTAGCAGATGTAGGGGGATTGTAGGTGTAACGGTCTGCCCGGAGTAGAGAGTAAATGCTTCTGAAAGACTGTGTCTCGATCATCCGTTTCTCAAACATCATGTAGTGCGAGAATCAAGCGGAGGCGATTGAGTCTTGTGTGGAAAAGTGCACAAACCTCTGCAGAGTGTACAAACTAATCATGATTAGCCGTGTCCCCGGTTATGGACATCTTGAGTATCTAGTTCTTGGATTATCCTGTGAATCTCATCATCATGTTCCTTTAATTAATCTTGTTGGGTTAATGATGATACTTAATTGGGATTGAGATGCTGTCAACCATCTCAATGTTTAACAACCACCATGATAGTCAAATAAAATTTATTCCTTTGCAGTAGAGAAAAATTGGCTTTTCGCAAAAACATTATAACCATAGAGCTTTTCCACCAGCCATATATGCATGTAGTGATAGCCTTTGTTCATCATTTCTCTATGGTGTGAATTTGCCAGCATATTCCATGTGCTGACCCGTTTTCGGGCTGCAACGTTTCATGTTGCAAGATATCTTACGACGAGTAAGTGATACGTTAGGGTTACGATTTCTACACTCCACTTTGCCGTTGGTGTTGATGGGAATCCACAACCTTGTTACTTCCGCTATTTGGATTGAGGTAATAGTATTTATGTTACTTTATACATGTGATTTACCTCTGTTATAAATCCTTGAGTACTGTGTGTGTCAGCATACCGATCCAGGGATGACACTTAAGCACAGAGATTTGATCCATTCGGGTCGGGTCGCTACATGGCATATACTTCTTCTTCTAGTCACCTTTTTCTAACTTTCTTATTTGCCTTTTTGCAGATTTCATTCACTTCACGAAAGCTAGCTTGCTATGATGGAGTGCTTGCTTTTTCTTTCATTCTCCTCTAGTATTCTTCTAGCTTGCTATGATGGAACTTGCTATCTTGATGAAACTTTGCATTGTAATGTGTATGGATGGAACAATGTGTATGTGCAACTTGCTATGTATGAATGGATGGAACAATATATGTATGCACAACGAAACTTATGTGCTGGATATGTCATATGTTTGCTGTTAAATAGCCCTGTGAAATATATATATATATAGATATATATATATATATGTCATATATTTGCTGTGAAAATTGCTGGATTTAAAAAAACAGAAAAAAAGAGGCACCTTTGCCGTCAGCCGCTGATGGCAAAGGCTCCTTTGCCGTCTGCCGCGACGTCCAGCTGACGTCATTCGGCGGAAGGCAAAGGCCGGATGCTCTTTGCCGTCAGCGGCGGACGACAAAGGCTGTCGTTAGTCGCCTAACGGACTAATAGCACATTTATTGCCGTCGGCTTTCTTTGCCGTCAGCCGCTGAGGGCAAAGGCCCCTTTGCCGTCCGCTTCGGAAAGCAGATGGCAAAGAAGCTCTTTACCGTAGCCTACTTTTCCGGAGCCCTTTGCCATCCGCGGCAGACGGCAAAGTAGCCGATTCCTGTAGTGTCCCATCTTTCTTCTTCAACAAATATCGGTATACCTCGGTTTTTGTTTTTTTCACATGATTTGTGTCCTTTGTGTTTTTCTTTTTCTTTAAGAACCATGCTAGAATGAGATGTCCCTTCATCATTTTATATAATACTTCATGTGCTTCACTTATATCTTTTAAGTATGATCTTATAGAATTGCTCTTTGTGCTTCACTTAAATCTTTTTGAGTATGGTTTTATAGAATGCTTCGTGTGCTTCACTTATATATTTTGAGCTTGGATATTGGTTAGTCTATATTAATTGTATAATTCTCCATGAACTTAACTTATATCTTTTGGAGTATGAATAATACTATAATCTAAAGTGGGGTTGGAAGAGTGTCAACTTTAGGAATTAGTGATCCCACTATTCCGAATGAGAAGAATTTTGCTTATGAGGAGGGTAGTAAAATTTCTATGCTTGTAGATCATGAAAAGAATGCTTTATGTGATGTTTATATTGTTGAATTCATTCATGATTCTACTGAAAATTATTATGAGGGAGGAATATATGCTTGTAGGAGTTGCAATAATATCAAGTTTCCTCTCTATGTGCTTAAAGTTTTGAAGTTATACTTGTTTTGCCTTCCTATGCTAGTTGATTCTTGTTCCTATAAATTAAGTGTTCACAAAATCCCTAGGCATAGGAAGTGGGTTATATTTAAATGTGCTAGTCATATTCTTCATGATGCTCTCTTTATGTTTCAATTCTTATCTTTTATGTGAGCATCATTGAAATCATCATGCCTAGCTAAAAGGCATTAAAGAAAAGCGCTTGTTGGGAGACAACCCAATATTTACCCTTACTGTTTTCATGTTTTTACATGATTAAGCTACTGTAGTAATCATGTTTTATATATTTTGTTTCAATAAAGTGCCAAGTAAGACCTTTGGGAAGACTTGGGTGAAAGTTAATGTCATCTTGCTGTAAAAAACAGAAACTTTGCGCTCACGAGATTAGCTACCATTTTTTACAAAAGAGTGCTTTTGAGTTGATTCTTATCGCAGAAGATTAATAGACAAATTCCTCACGTCCACCAATTTATTTAATAATTTTTGGAGTAGGATAAGTATGGTTGCTGTTCAGATCATTACAGACTGTTCTGTTTCTGACAGATTCTGTTTTCATTGCATAGTTTGCTTGTTTTCTAGTTTCTATGGCTTATATTTCTCAATATAAATTGTAGAAATGATATGGTACAGTAGACACTGTATGGGAACAATTATGAACCTTGTCTTAGACAGTACCAAAGTGAATGGTTTACTCTTTATCATACTAACCTATCTCACGAAGTTTTGTTCAATTTTGTGTGATTGAAGTTTTCAATCTTTGGGTGAGATATCGATATGAGGAGAATAAGAAGTGGAAAGACCCTAAGCTTGTGGATGCCCAAGGCACCCCAGGGTAATATTCAAGGAATACTCAAGCGCCTAAGCTTGGGGATGCCCCGGGGCATCCCCTCTTTCGTCTTCAAAACTATCGATATACCTTACTCGGAGCTATATTTTTATTCGTCACATGATATGTGTTTTGCTTGGAGCGTGTTTTAAATTTTACTTTCTGTTTGAATAAAATCATTGGATCTGAAATATTGAATGAAAAAGAATCCTCCCATGGCTAGTTAATTATTTGACTACTCAGTGTTCTTCACTTATATCTTTTGGAGTAGTTTGTCATTTACTCATGTGCTTCACGTATATCCTATGAGTAAATGGTTGAATGAATTGAATGTCATAAATCTGAATTTATATATGTTTCATATGCTTATAACATGGGGAGTAATGACTTCACACATAATAAGTATAGGTAGTAAACTTATTGAAAGTTAGCAAAGGTAGAATTGGTCAATTGAACAATTCATGAAAGAATATTGAAGGAAGAGAGATTTCACATATAAATATACTATCCTAGACATCTTTTGCAATTGTGAACACTCATTAAAATATGACATGCTAAAAGGCTGATGTCGGACAAGGAAGACAATGTAATGGTTTATGTTTTCTTATATCTGAAACAAAGTATACTGTCTTGGATCATCCAACATGTTGAGCTTGCTTTTCCCCCTCATGCTAGCCAAATTATTTGCACCAAGTAGAGATACTACTTGTGCTTCCAAACATTCCTTAAACCAGTTTTGCCATGAGAGTCCACCATACCTACCTATGGATTGAGTAAGATCCTTCAAGTAAGTTGTCATCGGTGCACGCAATAAAAATTGCCCTCTAAATATGTATGATCTATTAATGTGGAGAAAATAAGCTTTACACGATCTTGTGATGTGGAAGAAATAAAAGCGACGGACTGCATAATAAAGGTCCATATCACAAGTGGCAATATAAAGTGACGTTCTTTTGCATTAAGATTTTGTGCATCCAACCAAAAAAGTGCGTGACAACCACTGCTTCCCTCTGCGAAGGGCCTATCTTTTACTTTTATCTTCTACCCTTATGAAAGAAGTCATGGTGATCTTCACCTTTCCTTTTTACATTTTATCCTTTGGCAAGCACATTGTGTTTGAAAGATCCTGTGATATATATATATATATATATATATATATATATATATATATATATATATATATATATATATCCAATTGGATGTAAGCTATCATGAACTATTGTTGTTGATCTTACCCTTGAGGTAAAAGGTTGAGAGGCAAATCTATAAGCCCCTATCTTTCTCTGTGTCCGATTAAGACCTTGAACCCACAAATATCACGTGAGTGTTAGCGATTGTGAATGATTAAATGATAGCTGAGTATGTGGAGTTTGCTGAATCAAAGCTCTGACATAGACCCTTCCTGAAAATAAGATGAATTGCAATTGTTTGATGATTGAGAATATAGTTTGTTAGTTTCAAGAAAGTTTATGATCTATACTTTAACATGTGAATAGCTTGTTACTTGATCATGAAAAGTTTTATGAAGATGAGCTACTGATATGACATATAATGATGCTAGAAAAAGTGATTGGAACTATCATTGATCAAACTTGTGCACTTGCTAGCATTCACACTTCATAAATTATTTCTTTTATCATTTACCTACTCGAGGACGAGCAGGAATTAAGCTTGGGGATGCTGATACGTCTCCAACGTACCTAGAATTTATGAAGTATTCATGCTATTATATTATCAACTTTGGATGTTTTATATGCATTTATATGCTATTTTATATGGTTTTTGGGACTAACCTATTAACCTAGAGCCCAGTGCAAGTGCCAGTTTCTGTTTTTTTGTTGTTTTAGAATATCGCAGAAAAGGAAAACCAAACGGAGTCCAATTGACCTGAAACTTGACGGAGCTTATTTTTGGACCAGGAGAAGGCCATGGAGTAAAAGAGTTGGGCCAGAAGAGTCCCGGGCTGCCCACGAGGGTGCGAGGCGCGCCCACCCCCTGGGCGCGCCCCCTACCTCGTGGACAGCCCGGAGACCCCCTGACTTGTTCTCGACGCCAAAACCTCTTATATATACAGAAACGTCCAGAAATTAACCTAGATCGGAAGTTCCGCCGCCGCAAGCCTCTGTAGCCACGAGAAATCAATCTAGGCCCTCTTCGGCACCCTGCCGAAGGGGGTCATCATCACCGGAGGGCATGGAGGAGGATCCCGGAGGGGCCATCATCACCATGAAGGCCAAGGACCAGAGGGAGAACCTCTCCCCATCCAGGGGGAGGCCATGGAGGAGGAAGCACAAGGGGGAGAACCTCTCCTCCTCTCTCTCGGTGGCGCCGGAGTGCCATCGGGAGGGGAATCATCGCCACGGTGATCGTCTTCATCAACATCACCATCACCATCACCATCTCATCTATTTTACGCGGTCCACTCTCCCGCACCCCGCTGTAATCCCCACTTGAACATGGTGCTTTATGCCCCATATTATGATCCAATGATGTGTTGCCATCCTATGATGTTTTGAGTAGATATCCTTTGTCTTTGGGTTGATTGATGATCTGGATTGGTACAAGTTGTGTCGTGGAATTGTCACGACAGATGTCCTAATGTGAGGACTTAGTCGTGAGGCCAGCGCATCTATGTGGTAGCTTGAGAGGGGTTGATCGGGGTGAGAGACGCGAGGCGGATCATCACACAAGACAAGGATTTAGGCAGCTTCGGGCCCCGGGAAACATCATCCGGAATAGCCCTACATGCTGTTTGTGGCTAGGTCTCATTATGCTCATGAGGGAGTCGCCGCATAAACCGGCTGTCCTCTAGTTGTATCTAGACCTAGAGACTGTTTCTTGCTTGTCCCTCTTGGGGTGCCCTGCCCCTCCATATATAAGTTAGAGGGGCGGTTTACAGGTGGAGTCCTAGTAGGACTAGGACTATTCTATAACAAGCGGAATCCTAGTCTGCCCCCTTAATGGAAAACTCCTTATGTCTTTCCTCATAAACCGGCCCACCATAGCATGAGCAGGCCTTCTGGGCCTTGGGCCGTGTCATCCGTCTGACCCGCCCGCCAGGTCACCAGTGAGTCGCAATGTTCAGGCGGGTTGCCCGTAAACCGCCAAGTCCGGACGGGTCACCAGTGAGTCGCCAAGCTCTAGCCGGGTCATACATCCGGCGGGTTACACCGTGGGGTATATCCCCGACAAGTTGTATGTTTTATTTTGGTGTTGTCCTATGGTGCCCTCCGTGTCGCGCAAGCGTGAGGCATTCCCGCTGTAGGGTGTTGCAATACGTTCATGATTCGCTTATAGTGGGTTGGTGAGTGACTAAAACACAAACCCGAGTAAGGGGGTTGTTGCGTATGGGAATAAAGAGGACTTGATGCTTTAATGCTATGGTTGGGTTTTACCTTCATGATCTTTAGTAGTTGTGGATGCTTGCTAGAGTTCCAATCATAAGTGCATATGATCCAAGAAGAGAAAGTATGTTAGCTTATGCCTCTCCCTCATATGAAACTGCAATGATGACTACCGGTCTTGTTAACAATTGCCTAGGACAATTCCGCATACTGATCCATCATTATTCCACACTCGCTATTTATATTATTTAGTAATATATTCTAACTTTATGATAACAGCACCTACTTTTATATTTTAGCTCTCCGATACCATGCAAAGTTATCCTCTTCATACCCACAACGTAGTTTTATTTCTCGTTTCTAGTTGGAAGCAAACGTTCGGTGTACGTAGAGTCGTATCAGTGGCAGATAGGACTTGAGAGAATATTGATCTTATCTTTAGCTCCTTGTGGGTTCGACACTCCATACTTATCACTTCCACCTTTGGAAATTGCTACGATGATTCCCTGCACTTAGGGATTATCACGGACGTGATGCCTATATACATGATCATGCCTAGATATTCTCATAACTATGCACTTTTCTATCAATTGCTCGACAGTAATTTGTTCACCCACCGTAGATTATGCTATCTTGAGAGAAGCCACTAGTGAAACCTATGCCCCCTGGGTCTATTTTCCATCATATAAGTTTCCGATCTATTTTATTTTGCAATTTTTACTTTCCAATCTATATCATAAAAAAACCAAAAATATTTATCTTATTATCTCTATCAGATCTCACTTTTGCAAGTGGTCGTGAAGGGATTGACAACCCCTTTATCGCGTTGGTTGCAAGGTTCTTATTTGATTGTGCAGGTATAAGGCGACTTGCATGTAACATCCTACTGGATTGATACCTTGGTTCTCAAAAACTAAGGGAAATACTTATGCTACTTTGCTCCATCACCCTTTCCTCTTCAAGGGAAAACTAACGCATGCTCAAGAGGTAGCAAGAAGGATTTCTGGCGCCGTTGCCGGGGAGGCTTATGCCAAGTCAAGTCAAGATTTGATCTCCCAGCAACTAGCCATTTCTGGCGCCGTTGCCGGGGAGATCTACGCACAACTCAAGACATACCAAGTACCCATCACAAACTCTTATCCCTCGCATTACATTATTTGCCATTTGCCTCTCGTTTTCCTCTCACCCACTTCACCTTTGCCGTTTTATTCACCCTCTTTTTTCCGTTCGTCTCTTTTCACTTGCTTCTTGTGTGCTTGTGTGTTGGATTGTTTGTCACAATGGCTCAAGACAATACTAAATTGTGTGATTTTTCCAATACCAACAACAATGATTTTCTTAGCACTCCGATTGCTCCTATTACCGATGCTGAATCTTGTGAAATTAATGCTGCCTTGTTGAATCTTGTCATGAAAGATCAATTTTCTGGCCTTCCTAGTGAAGATGCCGCTACTCATCTAAACAACTTTGTTGATTTGTGTGATATGGAAAAGAAGAAAGACGTGGATAATGATATTGTTAACTTGAAGCTACTTCTGATTTCGCTTAGAGATCATGCTAAAACTTGGTTTTCGTCTTTGCCTAAAGATAGTATTGATTCATGGAACAAGTGCAAAGCTGCTTTTATCTCTAATTACTTTCCTCCCACTAAGATCATCTCTCTTAGAAACGATATTATGAATTTTAAGCAACTTGATCTTGAACATGTTGCACAAGCTTGGGAGAGGATGAAATTAATGATACGTAATTGCCCTACACATGGTTTGAATTTATGGATGATTATACAAAAAAATTATGCTGGATTGAATTTTGCTTCTAGAAATCTTTTAGATTCGGCCGTGGAAGGCACTTTTATGGAAATCACTTTAGGAGAAGCTAATAAAATCTTAGATAATATTATGGTTAATTATTCTCAATGGCACACCGAAAGATCTACTAGTAAAAAGGTTCACGCGATAGAAGAGATTAATGTCTTGAGTGGAAAGATGGATGAACTCATGAATTTTTTTGCTAAGAAGAGTGTTTCTTCTGATCCTAATGATATGCCTTTGTCTACTTTGATTGAGAATAATAATGAATCTATGAATGTGAATTTTGTTGGTAGGAACAATTTTGGTAACAACGCGTATAGAGGAAACTTTAATCCTAGGTCGTTTCCTAGTAATTCCACTAATAATTATGGTAATTTCTACAACAACTCTTATGGAAATTTCAATAAGATGCCCTCTGATTTTGAGACTAGTGTTAAAGAATTTATGATTTCGCAAAAGAATTTCAATGCTTGGCTTGAAGAAAAATTGCCTAAGATTGATGAGTTGGCTAGGAACGTGGATAGAATTTCTCTTGATATTGATTCTTTGAAACTTAGATCTATTCCATCTAAGCATGATATCAATGAGTCTCTCAAAGCTATGAGAATTTTCATTGATGAGTGCAAAGAAAGAACCGCTAGGATGCGTGCTAAAAAAGATTGCTTTATGAAAGCATGTTCTTCTAGTTTTCATGATAATAAGGATGAAGATCTAAATATGATTGATGTGTCTCCTATTAAATCTTTGTTTTGCAATATGAATATTGATAATGATGGGACTGGAGAAGAGTTAACTTTAGTTAAAAGGCGTCCCAATGATTTGGAGTTTTTAGATCTTGATGCAAAAATTGGTAAAAGTGGGATTGAAGAGGTCAAAACTTTACATAGCAATGAACCCACTATTTTGGATTTCAAGGAATTTAATTATGATAATTGTTCTTTAATAGATTGTATTTCCTTGTTGCAATCCATGTTAAATTCTCCTCGTGCTTATAATCAAAATAAAGCTTTTACCAAACATATCGTTGATGCTTTAATGCAATCTTATGCAGAAAAACTTGAATTAGAAGTTTCTATCCCTTGAAAATTTTATGATGAGTGGGAACCTACTATTAAAATTAAGATTAAAGATCATGAATGCTATGCTTTGTGTGATTTGGGTTCTAGTGTTTCCACGATTCCAAAAACTTTGTGTGATGTGTTAGGTTTCCGTGAATTTGATGATTGTTCTTTAAACTTGCATCTTGCGGATTCCACCATTAAGAAACCTATGGGAAGGATTAATGATGTTCTTATTGTTGCAAATAGGAATTATGTGCCCGTAGATTTCATTGTTCTTGATATAGATTGCAATCCTACATGTCCTATTATTCTTGGTAGACCTTTCCATAGAACGATTGGTGCAATTATTGATATGAATGAAGGAAATATTAGATTCCAATTTGCGTTAAGGAAAGGCATGGAACACTTTCCTAGAAATAAAATTAAATTACCTTATGAACCTATTATGAGAGCCACTTATGGATTGCATACCAAAGATGATAATACCTAGATCTATTCTTGCCTTTATGCCTAGCTAGGGGCGTTAAACGATAGCGCTTGTTGGGAGGCAACCCAAATTTTATTTTTGTTTCTTGCTTTTTGTTTCTGTTTAGTAATAAATAATTGATATAGCCTCTGGTTAGATGTGGTTTTATGTTTTAATTAGTGTTTGTGCCAAGTAAAACCTATAGGATCTTCTTGGGTGATAATTATTTGATCTTGCTGAAAAAGATAGAAACTTTATGCTCATGAAAACAATTGTTAAAAATCACCAGAAAGTGATAAAATACTGATTCCAATTGAAGTAGATCAATAATCAAATTATCTAGTTGTCCTATTTTGGTAGAATTTTTGGAGTTCCTAAAGTTTGCGTTTGATATAGATTACTACGGACTGTTCTGTTTTTCACAAATTCTGTTTTTTGTGTGTTGTTTGCTTATTTTGATGAATCTATGTGTCGGTGAGAACGACACCTATGGGATCACTGGAATCCCTTCTACGGTCGGCGGGCGCGGGGTTGTGAGGAGAGCAGGTCCAGGAGCCAGCACAAAGATCGTTTACCCAGGTTCGGGCCACGAGGATGCGTAAAACCATAGTCCTGCTTTGGTGGATGTATTGAGTGTTCTTGAGCTTTCCAACTAGCTACGGTGGCTGTGTAGTTTCAAAAGGCCGAATCCCTCTCCTGGTCGCCTCGGGCCTCCTTTTATAGGCAAAAAGGGGTTGCCACAGTGGCACACATGAGGTGGAGAGGTCTACAGTGCGCGAGCTTATCGCACGTATTACAGGACAAGGCGCATTTAATGCATCGCTTAGGTGTCCCTTAGCTTTATCGGGGACGGGAACGAGGCCCGTCCTGTCCGTAGCCGCTCCTCCTCGCTTTGACACACGCCCTGGCCAGCGATGCATGCGGCGCCATGTAGGCAGGCAGGCAGTTGAGGTGGCGCGGTGGTAGGGTCTTCATGAAGATCTGCATGCCGCCACGCAGGCGCTTGCTGAGTTGACCTGGGAGCCGCATGTTGCCACGCTGGTGCCTGCCCAGCTGGTCGGGCTGGCAGCTGCATGCGAATGGCGGTGGAAACTTGGCTGGTGTGGGCCTAGCAGTGGCCCCGCTGATGTCCTCGGCAAGGGCCTCGCCGGGGGCCCGGCAAGGGTCTTGCCGTGGCGTGCAGTCGTCCCCTTGTGGCTTTCCTCGGCAAGGATCTTGCCGAGGATCGTTGTCTTCTGATCCTCATCTGATCTCATATATCTATGGTCTTGACAAAGATCTGCATGCCACCACGGAGGTGCCTCCCGAGCCCTGGTCCAATCGTAGTTGGTTCGGGTTGGAACCCGTGGGCTCAAGGGTGGCTCACTTTGTTGGTGTTGGGTGTGCCGCCCCGGCAAGGGTCTTGCCGGGGGAGCCTGCTTCGCCCTTCTGCTCTCTGTGTTATTGGCCTTGGCGTTGCCTTGGCCATCTTGTGCTTTGGCTTCTCTCCGGCTTCCCTCCTCTGCCCTGCTTAGTGTGGCCGCGGCGCGTGGCTCCGACTGCCCATGCACAAGTAAAGGGGTACAAAGGAGTGCCCCTACTTTTGTACACCGACAGGAGCCCCCGGGCCTGGGCCACACATAAGCGCGACACGTTGTTGGGCCAGGCCCAAAACGGTGCGTGGGCAGGCGGGGCGGATTTTTACCACAGTAACTCTTCGTCCACTGCGCTTCCCAACGACCCGCGTTGAACGCGCGATGTGGAGGGGCGTGCGTGACGTGGGGGTCAGGCGCGGGGCGGTTTCCGTACGCATGCGTCTGATAACCCACAAGTATAGGGGATCAATTGTAGCCTCTTTCGATAAGTAAGAGTGTCAAACCCAATGAGGAGCTAAAGGTAGAACAAATATTCCCTCAAGTTCTATCGACCACCGATACAACTCTACGCACGCTTGAGGTTCGCTTTACCTAGAACAAGTATGAAACTAGAAGTACGTTGTAGGTGTTTTTGGATAGGGCTGCAAGAAAATAAAGAGCGCGTAAATAAAAGCAAGGGGCTGTTTAGATGAAGACACAACTAAATTAGTAAAGAGCTTTTTGTTACGGGAAAGTTATTTGTCCCTAGGAAATCGATAACTAGACCGGTAATCATTATTGCAATTTTATTTGAGGGAGAGGCATAAGCTAACATACTTTCTATACTTGGATCATATGCACTTATGATTGGAACTCTAGCAAGCATCCGCAACTACTAAAGATCATTAAGGTAAAACCCAACCATAGAATTAAAGCATCAAGTCCCCTTTATCCCATACGCAAACAACCTACTTACTCGGCTCTGTGCTTCTGTCGCTCACACCACCGACCATAAGCAAATCATGAACATATTGCAAACCCTACAGCGGGAATCCCTCATGCTTGCGCGACACGGAGAGCACCATAGGACAACACCAATAATAAAACATGCAACTCAAACCAATCTTGATCATCAAATAACCCATAGGACAAAACGGATCTACTCAAACATCATAGGATAGCCATACATCATTGGGAAATAATATATAGCATTGAGCACCATGTTTAAGTAGAGATTACATCGGGTAATAGAGAGGTTACACCGCTGCATAGAGGGGGGAAGAGTTGGTGATGACGGCGGTGAAGTTTTTGGTGAAGATTGCGGTGATGATGATGGCCACGGCGGCGTTCCGGCGCCACCGGAAGAGAAGGGGAGAGGGGGGCCCCTTCGTCTTCTTCTTCCTTGACCTCCTCCCTAGATGGGAGAAGGGTTTCCCCTCTGGTCCTTGGCCTCCATGGCGTGGGAGGGGCGAGAGCCCCTCCGAGATTGGATCTATCTCTCTGTCTCTCTCTGTTTCTGCGTTCTGTTCTGCTGCCCTTTCACCGTTTCGTATATATATGGAGATCCGTAACTCCGATTGGACTGAAACCTTCGCTGTGATTTTTTTACCAAAAATTAGCTTTCTTGCGGCCGAACAAGGGCATCAACCGCCTTACGGGTGGCCCACGAGGGCCAGGGGTGCGCCCAGGGGGGGCAGGGGCGCCCCCTGCCTCGTGGCCACCTCGGGCACCATCTCGCGTGGATTTTTCTTCGGGAATTTTCCAAATATTCCAAAAATAAGCTCCGCCCATTTTTATCCCGTTTGGATTCCATTTGATATGGATATTCTGCGAAACATAAAACATGCAACAAACAGGAACTGGCACTGGGCACTGGATCAATATGTTAGTCCCAAAAATAGTATAAAAAGTTGCCAAAAAGTATATGAAAGTTGAATAATATTGGCATGGAACAATAAAAAATTATAGATGCGACGGAGACGTATCAGCGTCTTGTCACAGTTAATGAGGAAGGAGGCGGCCCGCGCCTTCCCCGTAAAAAGGACTAACCGCGGGCGCGCTGCTCACTTTACCCCCTCCCTGCGTCTTCTCCAATCTCAAAGCCGCCGCCCCCTTTCTTCCTCCTTCTCTGATTTCTTCAATGACGTCATGCACACCTACGGCTTCCACCTTCTGGATTTTACCCCAAATGCCATGGCGTGCATGGCTCTTTTCGCGCACCTCTGCGAGGGCTTCGCCGAGGTCCATCCCAACACGGCGCTCTTCCGCCACTACTTCTTCCCTCGGATCCAACCGGGGGGCGCCATCTCTGGTTGCGTCGCCTGGATCCCAAGGGCCAAGGGGGAGTACCCGGAGGGCGCCATGAAGGAGAGGTGGGAAGAATGGCGGGGCCGGTGGTGCTGGATTGAAGAGAAGGATCCGCCAGCATTCTGCGAGGTTCGCCAGACGCCGCCGGTCCGCAGAAGCAATTGGAGCGATGTCGACGTCAACGACGAGAAGCTCACGATCGCCACCACCAGGATCCTTCGGCTCACCGAGGCCGGGCTCACCCTTGAGATGATTGGGGCGGACTTCATCCACCGCCGAATCGCTCCGCTGCATAACAAGGGGAGGCCGGCCTGGCTCTTCACGAACGCCGCCGACATCATGAGGCTTCGCCCCGGCCTCGACCACAACCTCACGGTGATGGGGCATGCCCACTTCTACCAGCGGCTCTTCCAGCTCGACGTGAACCGCGACGGCGAGGTTGAGTGGACCGGCAAGGCCGCGAGGGCCGCCGCGAAGGCCGACAAGGTCGCCAAGGGGCCCTTGTTCAAGTTGCCGGCAGGAGTGGTTCCGCTGAGCAACAACTCGCGCCGGACTGACATCATCGCCATGATGCCGGACTTCAATACGCATGGCCTTGACCGGAGCTGGGTCGAGCCGGAGGAAATTCAAGTGCAGGAGTTTTTCGCACCTTGCATGAGGGGTACGTCACCGCCGAGCCGCGGCTCGTCCCGGACACCACCCAGACGGAGCGAGACTACATCGCCGCCAGGGCGGCGGAGGCGAAGCTCGCCGAGGAGGCCAGCAGCACCGGCGGCGTGGAGGACAAGGCCGCGGCAGAAGCGGAGGAGAAAGAGCTTGCCCAGTGGGCCGAGGCCGCTGGGGAAGCCAGCAGCGCCTGCACCGGGGCTCCCCTCGCCGAAGATGTGGCTGACGAGTCGTTGGAGGACGAGGCCGAGGCCGTCGACCCTCCGGCCACGGGGAGAGGGCGAATTCTGCAGCGGGCCACCTCCGGCGAGCCGGTCCGGCCTGGCAGGGCCGCGCAACTACGGTAGGCCCAGAAGACGTCCGCGCGCCAGACGAGGGCCGCGGCGGCGAAGGAAGTGGTGAAGGCCGCGGTGGCAAAGAAGAAAGTATCCGCCTATTCTTCGTCCAGACGTGCCCAGACCCCACCTCCTTCCCCTCCTTCGGCGGACGTTGACGCGGGGGTCGTCTTTGACTTCGGGTCCCTCAGCCCGCGGAGGAAGAGGAAGGCAGCAGAGGAGGAGTTGGAGGAGGAGTAAGCTTTGCTTCCCCTTTTTGTCATCTCCGTTTCCTCAAACAGTGCCGCCTATCTTGAATTATTTTCATTTTGCAGGGACGTGGAGATGCTGGCCCAGAGGGTGAAGAGGGCCAGGACCTCGACGAGCGGCCAGCCCCCGGCAGGCGCCTCTGGCACACCACTGGTGGTGTTGAGCAGTCCGAACAGTAGCCCTCGGCCCAGCCCCCAGCGTGAGTCCACCACTTGCCCTCCGCCAACGTTTGTTGGGGTTACGATCAGTTGGCGCTGACCTTGTCGTGGTTGCAGGAGGAGAACATCAGCAGGAGGAGCCACAGAGGGCTACCCCCAACGTGCTGCCCCCATCGACCACGCCGCCCCGAGGGGCGTCCCCGGCAAGGGCGCCAAGCCCCGAGCCCATGCACACAGAGGAGGAGGAGGCGAACTCGGGCGCTGGTGGCTTCGCCTCGGCGCCAAATGTTGGCGGGTAGGGGACTTCTGCTTCTCAGCCCGGCACGGGTAGGTTACTCGCCCTTCGTCTCCATTCCTTTTTTGTTGTTGTATTTTTTTGAATCTTGGTCTTGGCCTCGCCTCATCCTCTCCTCGGTGTTCAGATCCCCCCTCGGCAGACCCAGAGGACATCGACACTGTCATCGAGGATGTCGCCAAGGCCGCCGAGGCGGAGGCCGAGAAGATCGCCGCCGAGGAGGCCGCCAAGGGCGCTGCTGAGGATGCCGCCAAGGAGTCCGCCGGGGAGCCCGGCAAGGGGCCTACCGGGGAGGCCGGCAAGTCCGCTGCCGAGGAAGAGGTGGTTCATGACCAGCCTTCCTCCTCCGCTGCCTCTGGCTCTGGCAGGTACCTGAAGGTGAGTGACGACCTCTTTGTCCACCTTCCAGGCGCGTCGAGCACCAGGGCTCCCGTCGAGGGAGAGGTGTTCGACGATGAGGTGCTTGCCGCCGCCGGGCTCGAAGTCGTTGACGAGCCGAACGCTGGTGGCGACGGCTCCCAGGAAGAACGGCTCCTCCATGCCATGGGCGCCAGCTTCCGGAAGCTCCAGGCGCTCCACCGCGCCCGCCTGGACAAGGCTAAGTCCAGGATGGCGGTGGCGGAGAAGGCGGAGGCGGACCTCCAGAAGTGCATTGCTGAGACGCAGGACTGGTTTCGCCAGGCTTGCAAGGATCTCAAGGCCGCCCAGGGCGAGCTGGCCAAGCGCAAGGTGGAGCTCACCATGAAGCGGGCTGACATTGAGAAGGCCCAGGAGACGGTGGAGAACTTGGCCGCTGTGGCCGAGGCCGCTCGAACCCAGCACCAGGCCGCGCTAGACTCCTAGGAGGAGGACTTGCCGCGCGTGAGGAGAAGCTTGCCACAACGCTCCGCGGCAAGGATGAGGAGGTGGAGAAGCTCATCGTGCAGCGGACCCAAGAGCTGGAGTAGAGGCACAGGGAGGCGCTCGATGCCCAGGCTCTGGTTCACGCCGGCAAGGTGAAGGAGCTGCAGGTGGAGCGGGACGGGCTGAAGGACCAGGCCTTGAAGCTGTCCCAGGAGAAGGACACGGTCAATGGCGCCCTGGCTGAGGCGCAGGGCGCGGCCGTCAGCAGGGCCGGTGAGCTCCCCGAGGCCAACAACTCCATCAAAGACCTCAAGCTGAATCTGGAGGGTCTCGAGGGGATGCTGTCAGAGAGCAAGGCCCAGGAGGAGATCCTGGCCAAGGATCTGGAGAACGAGAAGCAGCTGCGGAAGAACGAGGCCGCCAACCACAAGGATGTTGTGGACGGCCAGAACCTCTGGGTCGGCCGTCTTGTGGACGTCGCCGGTAAGATCACCGCGCAACTAGCTACCATGGGGATGCCAAATGTGAGGTACGCCCCAGAGCGCAGCGGGACCACCAACGCCAAGCTGACCCTGTTCTTCGAGGGCATTCTCGGGGCCCTGGAGCAGTTCCACTCCAACAGGGCGGCTTCACTGGCCGACGAGAACCGAAGGCTTTGCCGGGGTGCCATGACCAAGGTCCTCACCAAGGTGGCGTAGTGGAACCCCACCCTTGACTTTGACGTCGCGCTGGAGAGCCTGCCGGAGGGTACTGACCTCGCGCCGCTCAAGGAGCGTATCGAGCCCATCATCAGCCTCATCGACGGAATCCAAAGGGTGGAGGGCCAGTGCCGGGATTAGGCACCCCGTTTCTTATCGCCGCTGCAGGTTCATGACCAAGACAATTTCCATCTTTAGTTAGAACCGCAGCAACAATTTGATGTAACGTAACTCTGCAGTACTTTCGTTATTAGGCATGTTATTTTCCTGTTCGACCTCTCTTTGTATGTCCACCCTACGTTTATTGGGTGGGCTTGCCGGTGCGTAAACCCAGGGCGGCGTCTTGAGGACGGATACCCAATGGCCTGCCGGGTGTGCTTGCTGCCGGGCGAACCACCTTACCGCCTTTAACGCGGCCGCTCGAACTGTCAAGCTTGACTCGAGTCAGAATCGAGAGCGTTGCCAATTGCGGATGGCTACCCTACCACTCTCGACACGGCCGCTTGAGTTGTTGAGCGGACTCGAAATAGAACAAAGGCGTTGCCAATCGTGGGAGGCCCCCCTTTGCGTGCAGGTTTTCCATGCAAAGAACGAGGTCTCCGAAGGGAATAACCTTACATAAAAGGAAAATTTTAAAGTTTAGCATGACTTAGCTTTCTTGTCGCCGCTCTGGCACCCTTCGCGCTTGCAGGCAGCGCCTCTCTCTTGGCCGCCTTCTTCTCCGGCGGCCGTGGCCACAAGAAACTACTAGGCCGGCTGCTAAACCAGATTCTCACAACTGCGCCCCCTACCTGGCGCGCCAAAGATGTCGGTGAGAACGACACCTATGGGATCACTGGAAACCCTTCTACGGTCGGCGGGCGTGGGGTTGTGAGGAGAGCAGGTCCAGGAGCCAGCACAAGGATCGTTTACCCAGGTTCGGGCTCCGAGGACGCATAAAACCCTAGTCCTACTTCGGTGGATGTATTGAGTGTTCTTGAGCTTTCCAACTAGCTACGGTGGCTGTGTAGTTTCAAAAGGCCGAATCCCTCTCCTGGTCGCCTCGGGCCTCCTTTTATAGGCAAAAAGGGGTTGCCACAGTGGCACATAGGAGGTGGAGAGGTCTACAGTGCACGAGCTTATCGCACGTAGTACAGGACAAGACGCATTTAATGCATCGCTTAGGTATCCCTTAGCTTTATCGGGGACGGGAACGAGGCCTGTCCCGTCCGTCGCCGCTCCTCCTCGTTTTGACACGCGCCCTGGCCAACGATGCATGCGGCGCCATGTAGGCAGGCAGGCTGCTGAGGTGGCGCGGTGGTAGGGTCTTCACGAAGATCTGCATGCCGCCACGCAGGCGCTTGCTGAGTTGGCCTGGGAGCCGCATGTTGCCACGCAGGTGCCTGCCCACCTGGTCGGGCTGGCAGCTACATGCCAATGGCGGTGGAAACTTGGCTGGTGCGGGCCTGGCAGTGGCCCCGCTGATGTCCTCGGCAAGGGCCTCGCCAGGGGCCCGGCAAGGGTCTTGCCGTGGCGTGCAGTCGTCCCCGGCAAGGATCTTGCCGGGGGTCTTGTGGCTTTCCTCGGCAAGGATCTTGCCGAGGATCGCTGTCTTCTGATCCTCATCTGATCTCATGTATCTATGGTCTTGACAAAGATCTGCATGCCACCACGGAGGTGCCTCCTGAGCCCTGGTCCAATCGTAGTTGGTTCGGGTTGGAACCCGTGGGCTCAAGGGTGGCTCACTCTGTTGGCGTTGGGCGTGCCGCCCCGGCAAGGCTCTTGCCGGGGCTGCCCCGGCAAGGGTCTTGCCGGGGGAGCCTGCTTTGCCCTTCTGCTCTCTATGTTCTTGGCCTTGGTGTTGCCTTGGCCATCTTGTGCTTTGGCTTCTCTCCGGCTTCCCTCCTCTGCCCTGCTTAGTGTGGCCGCGGCGCGTGGCTCCGACTGCCCGTGCACAAGTAAAGGGGTACAAAGGAGTGCCCCTACTTTTGTACACTGACACTATGGCTAGTATCGGGGGGTATGAACCATAGAGAAGTTGGCAAATTAGGTTTAACACCAATATAAATAAATAATGAGTTCATTACAGTACCTTAAGGTGGTGATTTGTCTTCTTATACTAACGGAGCTCATGAGATTTTCTGTTGAGTTTTGTGTTGTGAAGTTTTCAAGTTTTTGGGTAAAGATTAGATGGATTATGGAATAAGGAGTGGCAAGAGCCTAAGCTTGGGGATGCCCAAGGCATCCCCTCTTTCGTCTTCGTCTATCGGTAACTTTACTTGAGGCTATATTTTTATTCACCACATGATACGTGTTTTGCTTGGAGCGTCTTGTATGATTTGATTCTTTGCTTTTTAGTTTACCACAATCATCCTTGCTGTACACAACTTTTGGGAGAGACACACATGAATCAGAACTTATTAGAATACACTTTCTGCTTCACCTATATCTTTTGAGCTAGATAATTTTGCTCTAGTGCTTCGCTTATATCTTTTAGAGAACGGTGGTGGTTTTATTTTATAGAAATTATTGATCCTCCTGCTCACTTATATTATTTTGAGATTCCTATAAAACAGCATGGTAATTTGCTTCGGCTATAAAATTAGTCCTAATATAATGAACATCCAAGATGGGTATAATAAAAACTATCATACAAAGTGCATCGAATACTATGAGAAGTTTGATACTTGATAATTGTTTTGAGATATGAAGATGGTGATATTAGAGTCATGCTAGTTGAGTAGTTGTGAATTTGATAAATACTTGTTCTAAAGTTTGTGATTCCCGTAGCATGCACGTATGGTGAACCTTTATGTGATGAAGTCGGAGCATGATTTATTTATTGATTTTCTTCCTTATGAGTGGCGGTCGGGGATAGGCGATGGTTTTTTCCTACCAATCTATCCCCCTAGGAGCATGCGTGTAGTACTCTGTTTCGATAATTAATAGATTTTCGCAATAAGTATGTGAGTTCTTTATGACTAATGTTGAGCCCATGGATTATACGCACTCTCACCCTTCCACCATTGCTAGCCTCTCTAATACCGCGCACCTTTCGCCGGTATCATACACCCACCATATACCTTCCTCAAAACAGCCACCATTCCTACCTATTATGGCATTTCCATAGCCATTCCGAGATATATTGCCATGCAACTTACCACCGTTTCGTTTGTTATGACACGTTTCATCATTGTCATATTGCTTTGCATGATCATGTAGTTGACATCGTATTTGTGGCAAAGCCACCTTTATAATTCTTTCATACATGTCACTCTTGATTCATTGCATATCCCGGTACACCGCCGGAGGCATTCACATAGAGTCATATTTTGTTCTAAGTATTGAGTTGTAATTCTTGAGTTGTAAGTACATAAAAGTGTGATGATCATCATTATTAGAGCATTGTCCCGAGTGAGGAAAAGATGATGGAGACTATGATTCCCCCACAAGTCGGGATGAGACTCTGGACGAAAATAAAAAAAGAATAAAAAGAGGCCATAAAAAAGAGAAAAGGCCCAAATAAAAAAATATAAAAAAATGAGAGAAAAAGAGAGAAGGGACAATGTTACTATCCTTTTACCACACTTGTGCTTCAAAGTAGCACCATGATCTTCATCATAGGGAGTCTCCTATGTTGTCACTTTCATATACTAGTGGGAGTTTAACATTATAGAACTTGGCTTGTATATTCCAATGATGGGCTTCCTCAAAATGCCCTAGGTCTTCGTGAGCAAGCGAGTTGGATGCATGATGTCTACTACACAACCTTCTTCTTGTAGACGTTGTTGGGCCTCCAACTGCAGAGGTTTGTAGGACAGTAGCAAATTTCCCTCAAGTGGATGACCTAAGGTTTATCAATCCGTGGGAGGCGTAGGTTGAAGATGGTCTCTCTCAAACAACCCTGCAACCAAATAACAAAGAGTCTCTTGTGTCTCCAACACACCCAATACAATGGTAAATTGTATAGGTGCACTATTTCGGCAAAGAGATGGTGATACAAGTGCAATATGGATGGTAGATATAGATTTTTGTAATCTGAAAATATAAAAAAAGCAAGGTAACTAATGATAAAAGTGAGCGTAAATGGTATTGCAATGCTAGGAAACAAGGCCTAGGGTTCATAATTTCACTAGTGCAAGTTCTCTCAACAATAATAACATAATTGGATCATATAACTATCCCTCAACATGCAACAAAGAGTCACTCCAAAGTCACTAATAGCGGAGAACAGACGAAGAGATTATGGTAGGGTACGAAACCACCTCAAAGTTATTCTTTCGGATCGATCTATTCAAGAGTTCGTAGTAAAATAACATGAAGCTATTCTTTCCATTCGATCTATCATAGAGTTCATACTAGAATAACACCTTAAGACACAAATCAACCAAAACCCTAATGCCACCTAGATACTCCAATGTCACCTCAAGTATCCGTGGGTATGATTATACGATATGCATCACACAATCTCAGATTCATCTATTCAACCAACACAAAGAACTTCAAAGAGTGCCCCAAAGTTTCTACTGGAGAGTCAAGACGAAAACGAGTGCCAACCCCTATGCATAGGTTCATGGGCGGAACCCGCAAGTTGATCACCAAAACATACATCAAGTGGATCACGTGATATCCCATTGTCACCACAGATAAGCACGGCAAGACATAC
Organism: Triticum aestivum; assembly: GCF_018294505.1. Classification (NCBI taxonomy): domain Eukaryota; kingdom Viridiplantae; phylum Streptophyta; class Magnoliopsida; order Poales; family Poaceae; genus Triticum; species Triticum aestivum. The sequence goes on along the minus strand of NC_057802.1, from coordinate 588,301,876 downwards.
ATCAAGTGTTCTCAAATCCTCAAAGACTCAATCCGATAAGATTACTTCAAAGGGAAAACTCAATCCATTACAAGAGAGTAGAGGGGGTGAAACATCATAAGATCAAACTATAATAGCAAAGCTCGCGATACATCAAGATCGTACCACCTCAAGAACACGAGAGAGAGAGAGAGATCAAACACATAGCTACTGGTACATACCCTCAATCCCGAGGGTGAACTACTCCCTCCTCGTCATGAAGAGCGCGGGGATGATGAAGATGGCCACCGGTGAGGGACCCCCCCACCCGCAGGGTGCCGGAATAGGGTCCCGATTGGTTTTTGGTGGCTACAGAGGCTTGCGGCGGCGGAACTCCCAATCTAGGTTATTTTCTGGAGGTTTCAGTATTTATAGGAATTTTTGGCGTAGGTCTCACGTCAAGGAGGTTTCCGAGTCGTCCACGAGGCAGGGGCCCATGCCCAGGGGGGTGGGCGCGCACCCCACCCTCGTGGGCAGCCCGGGACTCTTCTAGCCCAACTCTTTCACCCCGGGGGCTTCTTTTGGTCCATAAAAAATCATCAAAAATTGGCACGTCAATTGGACTCCGTTTGGTATTCATTTTCTGTAAAACTCAAAAACAAGGAAAGAACAGAGACTGGCACCGGGCTCTAGGTTAATAGGTTAGTACCAAAAATCATATAAAATAGCATATAAATGCATATAAAACATCCTAGAAGGATAATAGAATAGCATGAATACTTCATAAATTATAGATACGTTGGAGATGTACCAGCATCCCCAAGCTTAATTCCTGCCCGTCCTCATTATATGAAGTGTGAATGCTAGCAGTGCGCAAGTTTGATCAATGATAATTTCAATCACCTTTTCTAGCATCATTATATGTCATAACAGTAGCTCATATCATAAAGCTTCTCATGATCAAGTAACAAGCTATTCACATGTTAAAGCATAGACCATAAACTTTCATGAAAACTAACAAACAGTTCTCAGTCATCAAACAATTGCAATTCATCTTATTTTCAGGAAGGGTCTATGTAAGAGCTTTGATTTAGCAAATCCCACATACTCAACTATCATATAGTCTTCCATGATTACTACCACTCAAAGCATATTCGTAGAACAAATAGCATCCATCGAACACAGAGAAAGATAGGGGCTTAATGTTTCGCCTCCCAACTTATTTATCATATAGATAATTTTCAACAATAATAATTCATGATCAAATATATTTGAATGGCCATATATGCTTAGATCTTTCTCCACCACATGATGCTTTCCAACTAAAAAGTAGGTTGGAATGAGAAGGAATACTACTGACTCTTGCATGAAAATAAAAGACAGGCCCTTCACAGAGGGAAGCACGGATTTGCACAGGTGCCAGAGCTCGAAGCTAAAAGAGAGATGAAAATAATTTTGAGAGGTATGCTTTCATTGTCAACATAACGACCAAGAGTTCCCAATATCTTCCATACTAGATACATTATAGGCAGTTCCCAAACAGAAAGGTAAAGATTTTACTCCCCCTCCACCAACAATCACACTCCACGGCTTGTCCGAAACAACGTGTGCCGTCCAACTATCAACTATCCTGGAGGAGTTTGTTTAAATTCTTTGCGAATTTGTTTTTGATCTTTTGATCATAGGACCGGGCATCCCAGTTACCAGCCATTTTCTCTTGAATGATGAGCGGAGTCCACTCATCGTGAGAATAACCCACCTAGCATGGAAGATACTGACAGCCCCTAATCGCTACATGAGCGATTCGGGCATACAAAACAGATTATTGTTTGAAGGTTTAGAGTTTGGCACATGCAAATTTACTTGGAACGGCAGGTAAATACCGCATATAGGTAGATATGGTGGACACTCATGGAAGAAACTTGGTTCAAGGAATTTGGATGCACAAGCAGTATTCCCGCTTAGTACAGATATTTTGGCTAGCAAAGGATTCTAAATAGCAAGCACCACATATTAGAGGATCCATAACCATATAACTTCTATAAAAATATACCCAAGCATAACTCATTATGTTGTCTTCCTTGTCCAACTTCAACTAATTTGCTCAGGTTTGAAAATAATTAATGGGGCTCACAATCATAGAAGATGTCCAAGATAGTATATTTATATGTGAAATCTCTCTTCCTTCAATATTCTTTCATGAATTGTTCAAGTGACCAATACAACGTTTGCTAACCTTCAATAAATTTACCACCTCTACTTCTTATATGTGAAGGCATTACTCCCCATGGGAAAGGCATATGAAACATATATAATTTCAGATTTATGACATTCAAATCATTCAACCATTTACTCAGAGGATATAAGTGAAGCACACGAGTAAATGACAAACTACTCCAAAAAGATATAAGTGAAGATCAATGAGTAGTTAAATAATTATGTAGCTATGTGAAGACTCTCTCTCACTTAAGAATTTAAGATCTAGGTATTTTATTCAAACAGCAAGCAAAATAAAATAAAATGACATTTCAAGGATAGCACTCATCATGTGAAGAAGCAAAAACTTAGGCTCAACCGATACTAACCGATAATTGTTGAAGAAGAAAGGTGGGATGCCTACCGGGGCATCCCCAAGCTTAGATGCTTGAGACTTCTTGAAATATTATCTTGGGGTGCCTTGGGCATCCCCAAGCTTCAGCTTTTGTGTCTCCTTAATTCCTCTCATATCACGGTTTCCTAAATCTCGAAAGCTTCATCCACACCAAACTCAACAAGAACTCGTGAGACAAGTTAGTATAAACCAATGCAAAAACCTTACCATTTTCTACTGTAGCAAATCACTAAAAATATTATTCAACATTGCATACTAAATGCCTCTGCATATTTAATACTCCTATCCTCAAATAGAATCATTAAACAAGCAAACATATGCAAACAATGCAAACATAACAGCAATCTGCCAAAACAGTACAGTCTGTAAAGAATGCAAGATTCATCATACTTCCCTAACTCCAAACATTATGAAAGAAAATCCCCACTGTAGTAAATTTATCAGAGCTTATTATGCAAAAGGTTTCAACATTTTATCACATTCTGACTTTTCTAGGGAATTTTTGCAACAGAGGTAAACTTTCTGTTTTGAAACAGCAACATGTATACTTGCAAAATAAGCATGGTAAAAGCTATCCTTGACATTTATTGAAAATAAAGATGCAAAACATTATTATAAATAACAGCAAGCAAATACTAACAAAAGAAAATGACGCTCCAAGCAAAACACATATCATGTGGTGAATAAAAATATAGCTCCAAGTAAAGTTACCGATGAACGAAGACGAAAGAGGGGATGCCATCCGGGGCATCCCCAAGCTTAGGCTCTTGGTTGTCCTTGAATATTACCTTGGGGTGCCTTGGGCATCCCCAAGCTTAGGCTCTTTCCACTCCTTATTCCGTGGTCCATCGCATCTTTACCCAAAACTTGAAAACTTCACAACACAAAACTTAACAGAAAATCTCGTGTGCTTCGTTAGCGAAAGAAAACAACACACCACTTCAAGGTACTATAATGAACTCATTATTTATTTGTATTGGTGTTAAATCTACTGCAACTTCTCTATGGTTTATAAACTATTTTACTAGCCATAGATTCATCAAAATAAGCAAACAACACACGAAAAACAGAATCTGTCAAAAACAGAACAGTCTGTAGTAATCTTTAACTAACGCAAACTTCCGGAACTCAAAAAAATCTACCAAAATAGGAAGACCTAGATAATTTGTTCAGTGATCTACTGCAATTGTAATCAGTATTTTATCACGTTCTGGTGATTTTTAACAATTGTTTTCGTGAACAGAAAGTTTCTGGAATTTTCAGCAAGATCAAATAACTATCATCCAAGAAGATCCTATAGGTCTTACTTGGCACAAACACTAATTAAAACATAAAACTACATCTAACCAGAGGCTAGATTAATTATTTATTACTAAACAGAACCAAAAAACAAGAAACTAAAATAAAATTGGGTTGCCTCCCAACAAGCGCTAACGTTTAACGCCCCTAGCTAGGCATGATGATTTCAATGATGCTCACATAAAAGATAAGAATTGAAACATAAAGAGAGCATCATGAAACACATGGCAAGCACATTTAAGTCTAACCCACTTCCTATGCATAGGGATTTTGTGAGCAAACAACTTATGGGAACAATAATCAACTAGCATAGGAAGGCAAAACAAGGATAACTTCAAGATCTTCAACACATAGAGAGGAAACTTGATGTTATTGCAATTCCTACAAGCATATATTCCTCCCTCATAATAACTTTCAGTAGCATCATGAATTAATTCAACAATATAAACATCACATAAATCATTCTTTTCATGATCTACATGCATATAATTTGTATTACTCTCCACATAAGCAAATTTCTTCTCATGAATAGTAGTGGGAGCAAACTCAACAAAATAACTATCATGTGAAGCATAATCCAATTGAAAATTAAAATCATGATGACAAGTTTCATGGTTATGTTTATTCTTTATAGCATATGTGTCATCACAATAATCATCATAAATTGGAGGCATGCTTTCATCACAATAAATTTGCTCATCAAAACTTGGGGGACTAAACATATCATCTTCATCAAACATAGCATCTCCAAGCTTGTGGATTTGCATATCATTAGCATCATGGGTATTCAAAGAATTCATACTAACAACATTGCAATCATGCTCATCATTCAAATATTTAGTGCCAAAATTTTTAATGCATTCTTCCTCTAGCAATTGAGCACAATTATCGGAATCCTTATTTTCACAGAAGACATTAAAAAGATGAAGCATATGAGGCAACCTTAATTCCATTTTTTTGTAGTTTTCTTTTATAAACTAAACTAGTGATAAAACAAGAAACAAAAAGATTCGATTGCAAGATCTAAAGATATACCTTCAAGCACTCACTTCCCCGGCAACGGCGCCAAAAAAGAGCTTGGTTGACGGGGTGTGAGTGCCGTTTACCTAGCCTCCCCGGCAACGGCGCCAGAAACTGCTTGATGTCTACTACACAACCTTCTTCTTGTAGACGTTGTTGGGCCTCCAAGTGCAGAGGTTTGTAGGACAGTAGCAAATTTCCCTCAAGTGGATGACCTAAGGTTTATCAATCCGTGGGAGGCGTAGGTTGAAGATGGTCTCTCTCAAACAACCCTGCAACCAAATAACAAAGAGTCTCTTGTGTCCCCAACACACCCAATACAATGGTAAATTGTATAGGTGCACTAGTTCGGCGAAGAGATGGTGATACAAGTGCAATATGGATGGTAGATATAGATTTTTGTAATCTGAAAATATAAAAACAGCAAGGTAACTAATGATAAGAGTGAGCGTAAACGGTATTGCAATGCTAGGAAACAAGGCCTAGGGTTCATACTTTCACTAGTGCAAGTTCTATCAACAATAATAACATAATTGGATCATATAACTATCCCTCAACATGCAACAAAGAGTCACTCCAAAGTCACTAATAGCGGAGAACAAACGAAGAGATTATGGTATGGTACGAAACCACCTCAAGGTTATTCTTTCGGATCGATCTATTCAAGAGTTCGTAGTAAAATAACATGAAGCTATTCTTTCCGTTCGGTCTATCATAGAGTTCGTACTAGAATAACACCTTAAGACACAAATCAACCAAAACCCTAATGTCACCTAGATACTCCAATGTCACCTCAAGTATCCGTGGGTATGATTATACAATATGCATCACACAATCTCAGATTCATCTATTCAACCAACACAAAGAACTTCAAAGAGTGCCCCAAAGTTTCTACCGGAGAGTCAAGACGAAAACGTGTGCCAACCCCTATGCATAGGTTCATGGGCGGAACCCGCAAGTTGATCACCAAAACATACATCAAGTGGATCACGTGATATCCCATTGTCACCACAGATAAGCACGGCAAGACATACATCAAGTGTTCTCAAATCCTTAAAGACTCAATCCGATAAGATTACTTCAAAGGGAAAACTCAATCCATAGAATAGAGGGGGAGAAACATCATAAGGTCCAACTATAATAGCAAAGCTCGCGATACATCAAGATCGTACCACCTCAAGAACACGAGAGAGAGAGAGATCAAACACGTAGCTACTAATACATACCCTCAGCCCCGAGGGCGAACTACTCCCTCCTCGTCATGAAGAGCGCCGGGATGATGAATATGGGCACCGGTGAGGGATCCCCCCTCCGGCAGGGTGCCGGAACAGGGTCCCGATTGGTTTTTGGTGGCTACAGAGGCTTGCGGCGGCAGAACTCCCGATCTAGGTTATTTTCTGGAGGTTTCAGTATTTATAGGAATTTTTGGCGTAGGTCTCCGTCAAGGAGGTTCCCGAGTCGTCCACAAGGCAGGGGCCCATGCCCAGGGGGGGTGGGCGCGCCCCCACCCTCGTGGGCAGCCCGGGACTCTTCTGGCCCAACTCTTTCACCCCGGGGGCTTCTTTTGTTCCATAAAAAATCATCAAAAATTGGCACGTCAATTGGACTCCGTTTGGTATTCATTTTCTGTAAAACTCAAAAAACAAGGAAAAAACAGAAACTGGCACTGGGCTCTAGGTTAATAGGCTAGTCACAAAAATCATATAAAATAGCATATAAATGCATATAAAACATCCTAAAGGATAATATAATAGCATGAATACTTCATAAATTATAGGTACGTTGGAGACGTATCAATGCACACCCACTTAGTTTCTTTTGTTGAGCTTTCATACACTTATAGTTCTAGTGCATCCATTGCATGGCAATCCCTACTCACTCACATTGATATCTATTGATGGGCATCTCCATAGCCCGTTGATACGCCTAGTTGATGTGAGACTATCTTCTCCTTTTTGTCTTCTCCACAACCACCCTTCTATTCCACATATAGTGCTATGTCCATGGCTCACGCTCATGTATTGCGTGAAGATTGAAAAAGTTTGAGAACATCAAAAGTATGAAACAATTGCTTGGCTTGTCATCGGGATTGTGCATGATTTAAATATTTTGCGTGATGAAGATAGAGCATAGCCAGACTATATGATTTTGTAGGGATAACTTTCTTTGGCCATGTTATTTTGAGAAGACATGATTGCTTTGTTAGTATGCTTGAAATATTACTATTTTTGTGTCAATATTAAACTTTTATCTTGAATCTTTCGAATCTGAACATTCATGGCACAATAAAGAAAATTACATTGAGAATTATGCTGGGTAGCATTCAACATCAAAAATTCTGTTTTTATCATTTACGTACTCGAGGACGAGCAGGAATTAAGCTTGGGGATGCTTGATACGTCTCCAACGTATCTATAATTTTTGATTGTTCCATGCTATTATATTATCTGTTTTGGATGTTTAATGGGCTTTATTATGCACTTTTGTATTATTTTTGGGACTAACCTACAAACCGGAGGCCCAGTGCAAATTGCTGATTTTTGCCTATTTCAGTGTTTCACAGAAAAGGAATATCAAACGGAATCCAAACGGAATGAAACCTTCGGGAGAGTTATTTTTGGAACAGACGCAATCCAGGAGACTTGGAGTGGACGTCAAGGAAGCAACAAGGCGGCCACGAGATAGGGAGGCGTGCCCCCCACCCTCATGGGCCCCTCGTGGCTCCACCGACCTACTTCCTTCGCCTATATATACTCATATACCCCGAAAACATCCGAGAGCACCACGAAACCCTATTTCCACTACCGCAACCTTCTGTACCCGTGAGATCCCATCTTGGGGCCTTTTCCGGTGCTCCGCCGGAGGGGGAATCGATCACGGAGGGCTTCTACATCAACACCATAGCCACATTGATGATGTGTGAGTAGTTTACCACAGACCTTCGGGTCCATAGTTATTAGCTAGATGGCTTCTTCTCTCTCTTTGCATCTCAATACAAAGTTCTCCCCGATTCTCTTGGAGATCTATTCGATGTAATTCTTTTCGCAGTGTGTTTGTCGAGATCCGATGAATTGTGGGTTTATGATCAAGATTATCTATGAACAATATTTGGTTCTTCTCTGAATTCTTATATGTATGATTTTATATCTTTGAAAGTCTCTTTGAATTATCAGTTTGGTTTGGCCTACTAGATTGATCTTTCTTGCAATGGGAGAAGTGCTTAGCTTTGGGTTCAATCTTGCGGTGTCCTTTCCTAGTGACAGCAGGGGCAGCAAGGCACGTATTGTATTGTTTCCATCGAGGATAAAAAGATGGGGTTTATATCATATTGCTTGAGTTTATCCCTCTACATCATGTCATCTTGCCTAATGCGTTACTCTGTTCTTATGAACTTAATACTCTAGATGCATGCTGGATAGCGGTCGATGTGTGGAGTAATAGTAGTAGATGCAGAATCGTTTCGGTCTACTTGTCACAGACGTGATGCCTATATACATGATCATGCCTAGATATTCTCATAACTATGCACTTTTCTATCAATTGCTCGACAGTAATTTGTTCACCCACCGTAGATTATGCTATCTTGAGAGACGCCACTAGTGAAACCTATGGCCCTCGGGTCTATTTTCCATCATATAAGTTTCCGATCTATTTTATTTTGCAGTCTTTACTTTCCAATCTATATCATAAAAATAGCAAAAATATTTATCTTATTATCTCTATCAGATCTCACTTTTGCAAGTGGCCGTGAAGGGATTGACAACCCCTTTATCGCGTTGGTTGCAAGGTTCTTATTTGTTTGTGCAGGTATAAGGCGACTTGCGTGTAACCTCCTACTGGATTGATACCTTGGTTCTAAAAAACTGAGGGAAATACTTACGCTACTTTGCTGCATCACCCTTTCCTCTTCAAGGGAAAACCAACGCATGCTCAAGAGGTAGCATATACCAATGATAGATTTATTTTGCTTTCTTCGTGTGTTTGAAAAACTTTGAAAAAACCAAAAATATCCCTCGCTTCTTTTTGGTTTTTATTTCTTGTTTAATTAGTTCATAGTGCTAAAAGAAAACACAAAAAGATTTGTCGTTTCTTCTTTTGCTTGTTGGGAGCTTTCCCATGTAAATAGTTTTTCTAGCTTTTTGTTTTTCTTCCTTAGTTTGCTTTCTTCAAAAAAACTAAAAAATTAAAAATATTTCAGTGTGTTTCTCTGAATTTCTTTTCTTTTCATTGAGTCTTCGTAAGGAGAAGACCACGATGAAACTGTTGAGTGGTTCTCATGATCTTTGTACACCCATTTCGGTGAACCTGACTCCGCCACCGGATATAATGGAGGTTGATTAGCAATGACAACATCCAAGTGAGCAGAAGAGGAAACCTGTTTCCGTTGAGACTTTGATGTAGAACATGGTTAATACCGATAGTATTTGGGAATTAGGAAATGATTTAAATCAACTAGTTGATAACACCAAGCCCACCAGCCGCCTCATGGGTGCGACACATGTCCCACGGGGGTAAATGATACACCTAAGGACGTATTGTTGGGGATCATTGCAGAAATCAAAAAAATTCTACGCATCACCAAGATCAATCTATGGAGAGACTAGCAACAAGAGAGAAGGGAGTACATCTCCATACCCTTGAAGATCGTGATGCGGAAGCGTTGCTAGAACGCGGTTGGTGGAGTCGTACACGCAGCGATTCAGATCGCGGTCGATTCCGATTTAAGCACCGAACAACGGCGCGTTCAACACATGTGCAGCCCGGTGACGTCTCCCGCGCCTTGATCCAGCAAGGATGAGGGAGATGTTGGGGAAGAAACCTCCAGCAGCAGCACGACGGCGTGGTGGTGGTGGAGCAGCGTGGTTCTCCAGCAGGGCTTCGCCAAGCACTACGAGAGACGAGGAGGTGGAGAGGTAGGGCTGCACCAAGAGAGAGAGCGATAGACGTTCGTCTATGGCAGCCCCAAAACCCCCACTATATATAGGAGGAGGAGAGGGGGTGCGCCCCCTCTAGGGTTCCCACCCTAAGGGGGTGACAGCCTGATACGTCTCCAACGTATCTATAAATTTTGATTGTTCCATGCTATATTATATTCTGTTTTGGACATTATTGGGATTTATTATACGCTTTTATATTATTTTTGGGACTAACCTATTAACCGGAGGCCCAGCCCAGAATTGCTGTTTTTTGCCTATTTCAGAGTTTCGCAGAAAAAGAATATCAAACGGAGTCCAAACGGAATGAAACCTTCGGGAACGTGATTTTCGGAACGAACGTGATCCAAAGGACTTGGACCCTACGTCAAGACATCAACCAGGAAAGCACGAGGTAGGGGGGCACGCCTACCCCCCAGGGCGCGCCCTCCACCCTCATGGGCCCCACGTTGCTCCACCGACGTACTTCTTCCTCCTATATATACCTACGTACCCCCAAACTACCAGATACGGAGCCAAAAACATAATTCCACCGTCGCAACGTTCTGTACCCGTGAGATCCCATCTTGGGGCCTTTTCCGGAGCTCCGCCGGAGGGGGCATCGATCACGGAGGGCTTCTACATCAACACCATGGCCTCTCCGATGATGTGTGAGTAGTTTACCTGAGACCTTCGGGTCCATAGTTATTAGCTAGATGGCTTCTTCTCTCTTTTTGGATCTCAATACAATGTTCTCCCCCTCTCTTGTGGAAATCTATTCGATGTAATCTTCTTTTGCGGTGGGTTTGTTGAGACCGATGAATTGTGGGTTTATGATCAAGTTTATCTATGAACAATATTTGAATATTCTCTGAATTCTTTTATGTATGATTGGTTATCTTTGCAAGTCTCTTCGAATTATCAGTTTGGTTTGGCCTACTAGATTGATCTTTCTTGCAATGGGAGAAGTGCTTAGCTTTGGGTTCAATCTTGCGGTGTCCTTTCCCAGTGACAGTAGGGGCAGCAAGGCACGTATTGTGTTGTTGCCATCGAGGATAACAAGATGGGGTTTATATCGTATTGCATGAGTTTATCCCTCTACATCATGTCATCTTGCTTAAAGCGTTACTCTGTTCTTATGAACTTAATACTCTAGATGCATGCTGGATAGCGGTCGATGTGTGGAGTAATAGTAGTAGATGCAGGCAGGAGACGGTCTACTTGTCTCGGACGTGATGCCTATATACATGATCATACCTAGATATTCTCATAACTATGCTCAATTCTGTCAATTGCTCAACAGTAATTTGTTCACCCACCGTAATACTTATGCTCTTGAGAGAAGCCACTAGTGAAACCTATGGCCCCCGGGTCTATTTTCCATCATATTAATCTCCCGACAACAAGCTATTTCTGGCGCTGTTTTTATTTTGTTTTCTTTACTTTGCATCTTTATCATAAAAATACCAAAAATATTATCTTATCATATCTATCAGATCTGACTCTCATAAGTGACCGTGAAGGGATTGACAACCCCTTTATTGCGTTGGTTGCGAGGATTTATTTGGTTGAGTAGGTGCGAGGGACTCGTGCGTGGCCTCCTACTGGATTGATACCTTGGTTCTCAAAAACTGAGGGAAATACTTACGCTACTTTGCTGCATCACCCTTTCCTCTTCAAGGGAAAACCAATGCAATGCTCAAGAGGTAGCAAGAAGGATTTCTGGCGCCGTTGCCGGGGAGTCTATGCAAAAGTCTACATACCAAATACCCATCACAAACCCTTATCTCCCGCATTACATTATTTGCCATTTCGCTTTCCTCTCCCCCACTTCACCCTTGCCGTTTTACTCGCCCTCTCTTTTCCGTTCGCCTTTTCCTTGCTCGCTTCTTGTTTGCTCGTGTGTTGGATTGCTTGTTTGTCACGATGGCTCAAGATAATACCAAATTGTGTGACTTCACCAATACCAACAACAATGATTTTCTTATCACTCCGATTGCTCCTCTTACCGATACTGAATCTTGGGAAATCAATGCTGCTTTGTTGAATCTTGTCATGAAAGATTAATTCGCCGGCCTTCCTAGTGAAGATGCCGCTACCCATCTAAATAGCTTCGTTGATTTGTGTGATATGCAAAAGAAGAAATATGTGGATAATGATATTGTTAAATTGAAGCTATTTCCTTTTTCGCTTAGAGATCGTGCTAAAGCTTGGTTTTCGTCTTTGCCTAAAAATAGTATTGATTCTTGGAATAAGTGCAAAGATGCTTTTATCTCTAAGTATTTTCCTCCCGCTAAGATCATCTCTCTTAGAAACAATATTATGAATTTTAAGCAACTTGATCATGAACATGTTGCACAATCTTGGGAGAGGACGAAATTAATGATACGTAATTGTCCTACACATGGTTTGAATTTATGGATGATCATACAAAAATTTTATGCCAGATTGAATTTTGCTTCTAGAAATCTTTTAGATTCGGCCGCGGGAGGCACTTTTATGGAAATCACTTTAGGAGAAGCCACTAAACTCCTAGATAATATTATGGTTAATTATTCTCAATGGCACACTGAAAGATCTACTAATAAAAAAGTGCATGTGATAGAAGAAATTAATGTTTTGAGTGGAAAGATGGATGAACTTATGAAATTATTTGTTACTAAGAGTGTTTCTTCTGATCCTAATGATATGCCTTTGTCTACTTTGATTGAGAATAATAATGAATCTATGGATGTGAATTTTGTTGGTAGGAATAATTTTGGTAACAACGCGTATAGAGGAAACTTTAATCCTAGGCCTTATCCTAGTAATTCCTCGAATAATTATGGTAATTCCTACAACAATTCTTATGGAAATTTTAATAAGATGAACTCTGAATTTGAGACTAGTGTTAAGGAATTTATGAATTCGCAAAAGAATTTCAATGCTTTGCTTGAAGAAAAATTGCTTAAAGTTGATGAATTGGCTAGGAACATTGATAGAATTTCTCTTGATGTTGATTCTTTGAAACTTAGATCTATTCCTCCTAAGCATGATATCAATGAGTCTCTCAAATCCATGAGAATTTCCATTGATGAGTGCAAAGAAAGAACTGCTAGGATGCGTGCTAAGAAAGATTGCTTTGTGAAAGCGTGTTCTTCTAATTTCTATGAAAATAAAGATGAAGATCTAAAAGTTATAGATGTGTCCCCTATTAAATCTTTGTTTTGCAATATGAATCTTGATAATGATGGGACTGAATATGATCCACCTTTACCTAGAAGGCGTTCCAAAAATTCTGAGTTTTTAGATCTTGATGCAAAAATTGGTAAAAGTGGGATTGAAGAGATCGAAACTCTAGATATTAATGAACCCACTATTTTGGATTTCAAGGAATTTAATTATGATAATTGCTCTTGGATAGATTGTATTTCCTTGTTGCAATCCGTGCTAAATTCTCCACGTGCTTATAGTCAACATAAAGCTTTTACTAAACATATCGTTGATGCTTTGATGCAATCTTATGAAGAAAAACTTGAGTTGGAAGTTTCTATCCCTAGAAAACTTTATGATGAGTGGGAACCTACTATTAAAATAAAGTTTAGATATCATGAATGCTATGCTTTGTGTGATTTGGGTGCTAGTGTTTCCACGATTCCAAAGACTTTGTGCGATTTGCTTGGTTTCCGTGATTTTCATGATTGCTCTTTAAACTTGCACCTTGCGGATTCCACTATTAAGAAACCTATGGGAAGAATTAATGATGTTCTTATTGTTGCAAATAGGAATTATGTGCCTATAGATTTTATTGTTCTTGATATAGATTGCAATCCTTCATGTCCTATTATTCTTGGTAGACCTTTCCTTAGAACGATTGGTGCAATTATTGATATGAAGGAAGGGAATATTAGATTCCAATTTCCGTCAAGGAAAGGCATGGAACACTTCCCTAGAAAGAAAATAAAATTACCTTATGAATCTATTATGAGAGCCACTTATGGATTGCCTACCAAAGATGGCAATACCTAGATCTATCCTTGCTTTTATGCCTAGCTAGGGGCGTTAAACGATATCGCTTGTTGGGAGGCAACCCAATTTTATTTTTAGTTTTTTCAGTTTTTGCTTCTGTTTAGGAATAAATATTTGATCTGTCCTCTGGTTAGATGTGTTTTTATGTTTTAATTAGTGTTTGTGCCAACTTAAACCTATAGGATCTTCTTGGATGATAGTTATTTGATCTTGCTGAAAATTGCAGAAACTTTCTGTTCACAAAAATAATTGTTAAAAATCACCAGAATGTGATAAAATATTGATTCCAATTGCTGATGATCAATAAAAAAATTTTCTAGGTCTTCCTATTTTGGCTGAAGTTTTGGAGTTCCAAAAGTTTGCGTTAGTTACAGATTACTACAGACTGTTCTGTTTTTGACAGATTCTGTTTTTTGTGTGTTGTTTGCTTATTTTGATGAATCTATGGCTAGTAAAATAGTTTATAAACCATAGAGAAGTTGGAATACAGTAGGTTTAACACCAATATAAACTAATAATGAGTTCATTACAGTACCTTGAAGTGGTGTTTTGTTTTCTTTCTCTAACGGAGCTCACGAGATTTTCTGTTAAGTTTTGTGTTGTGAAGTTTTTAAGTTTTGGGTAAAAGATTTGATGGATTATGGAACAAGGAGTGGCAAGATCCTAAGCTTGGGGATGCCCCGGAAGGCATCCCCTCTTTCGTCTACTTCCATCGGTAACTTACTTGGAGCTATATTTTTTATTCACCACATGATATGTGTTTTGCTTGGAGCGTCTTGTATGATTTGAGTCTTTGTTTGTTAGTTTGCCACAATCATCTTTGCTGTACACACCTTTTGAGAGAGACACACATGATTCAGAATTTATTAGAATACTCTATGAGCTTCACTTAAATCTTTTGAGCTATATAGTTTTTGCTCTAGTGCTTCACTTATATCTTTTAGAGCAAGGTGGTGCATTTGTTTTATAGAAACTATTGTTCTCTCATGCTTCACTTATATTATTTTGAGAGTCTTAAACAGCATGGTAATTTGCTTAATCCTAATATGCTAGGTATTCAAGACTAGTAAAAACTTTCTTATGAGTGTGTTGAATACTAAGAGAAGTTTGATGCTTGATGATTATTTCGAGATATGGAGGTAGTGATATTAAAGTTGTGCTAGTTGAGTAGTTGTGAATTTGAGAAATACTTGTGTTGAAGTTTGCAAGTCCTGTAGCATGCACGTATGGTAAACGTTATGTAACAAATTTGAAACATGAAGTGTTCTTTGATTGTCCTCCTTACGAGTGGCGGTCGAGGACGAGCGATGGTCTTTTCCTACCAATCTATCCCCCTAGGAGCATGCGCGTAGTGCTTGGTTTTTGATGACTTGTATATTTTTGCAATAAGTATGTGAGTTCTTTATGACTAATGTTGAGTCCATGGATTATACACACTTTTACCCTTCCATCATTGCTAGCCTATTCGGTACCGTGCATTGCCCTTTCTCACATTGAGAGTTGGTTGAAACTTCGCCGGTGCATCCAAACCCCGTGATATGATACGCTCTTTCACACATAAAACTCCTTGTATATTCCTCAAAACAGCCACCATACCTACCTATTGTGGCATTTCCATAACCATTCCGAGATATATTGCCATGCAACTTTCCACCGTTCTGTTTATCATGACACGTTCATCATTGTGATATTGCTTTGCATGATCATGTAGTTGACATAGTATTTGTGGCAAAGCCACAATTCATAATTCTTTTATACATGTCACTCTTGATTCATTGCATATCCCGGTACACCGCCGGAGGCATTCATATAGAGTCATACTTTGTTCTAGTATCGAGTTGTAATCATTGAATTGTAAATAAATAGAAGTGTGATGATCATCATTTTCTAGAGCATTGTCCCAAGTGAGGAAAAAAATAAAAAAAAGAGAGAGAAAGGCCATAAAAAAAGAAGCCCCAAAAAAAATATGACAGAAAAAGAGAGAAGGGACAATGTTACTATCATTTTTACCACACTTGTGCTTCAAAGTAGCACCATAATCTTCATGATAGAGAGTCTCTTGTTTTGTCACTTTCATATACTAGTGGGAATTTTTCATTATAGAACTTGGCTTGTATATTCCAACAATGGGCTTCCTCAAATTCCCTAGGTCTTCGTGAGCAAGCAAGTTGGATGCACACCCACTTAGTTTCTTTTGTTGAGCTTTCATGCATTTATAGCTCTAGTGCATCTGTTGCATGGCAATCCCTACTCCTTGCATTAACATCAGTCGATTGGCATCTCCATAGCTCATTGATTAGCCTCGTTGATGTGAGACTTTCTCCATTTTTGTCTTCTCCACATAACCCCCATCATTATATTCTATTCCACGCATAGTGCTATATCCATGGCTCACGCTCATGTATTGTGTGAAGGTTGAAAAAGTTTGAGATTACTAAAGTATGAAACAATTGCTTGGCTTGTCATCGGGGTTGTGCATGATGAGAGCATTCTTGTGTGAAGGAAATGGAGCATGACTAAACTATATGATTTTGTAGGGATGAACTTTCTTTGGCCATGTTATTTTGAGAGGACATAATTGCTTAGTTAGTATGCTTGAAGTATTATTATTTTTATGTCAATATGAACTTTTATCTTGAATCTTTCGGATCTGAATATTCATACCACAATTAAGAAGAATTACATTGAAATTATGCCAAGTAGCATTCCACATCACAAATTCTGTTTTTATCATTTACCTACTCGAGGACGAGCAGGAATTAAGCTTGGGGATGCTCGATACGTCTCCAACGTATCTATAATTTTTTATTGTTCCATGCTATATTATATTCTGCTTTGGACATTATTGGGCTTTATTATACACTTTTATATTATTTTTGGGACTAACCTATTAACCGGAGGCCCAACCCAGAATTGCTGTTTTTTGCCTATTTCAGATTTTCGCAGAAAAAGAATATCAAACGGAGTCCAAACGGAATGAAACCTTCGGAAACGTGATTTTCGGAACAAACGTGATCCAGAGGACTTGGACCCTACGTCAAGACATCAACCAGGAAGGCACGAGGTAGGGGGCGCGCCTACCCCCCCAAGGCGCGCCCTCCACCCTCGTGGGCCCCACATTGCTCCACCGATGTACTTCTTCCTCCTATATATACCTACGTACCCCCAAACTACCAGATACAGAGCCAAAAACCTAATTCCACCACCGCAACCTTCTGTACCCGTGAGATCCCATCTTGGGGCCTTTTCCGGAGCTCCGCCGGAGGGGGCATCGATCACGGAGGGCTTCTACATCAACACCATGGCCTCTCCGATGATGTGTGAGTAGTTTACCTCAGACCTTCGGGTCCATAGTTATTAGCTAGATGGCTTCTTCTCTCTTTTTGGATCTCAATACAATGTTCTCCCCCTCTCTTGTGGAGATCTATTCGATGTAATCTTCTTTTGCGGTGTGTTTGTTGAGACCGATGAATTGTGGGTTTATGATCAAGTTTATCTATGAACAATATTTGAATCTTCTCTGAATTCTCTTATGTATGATTGGTTATCTTTGCAAGTCTCTTCGAATTATCAGTTTGGTTTGGCCTACTAGATTGATCTTTCTTGCAATGGGAGAAGTGCTTAGCTTTGGGTTCAATCTTGCGGTGTCCTTTCCCAGTGACAGTAGGGGCAGCAAGGCACGTATTGTATTGTTGCCATCAAGGATAACAAGATGGGGTTTATATCATATTGCATGATTTTATCCCTCTACATCACGTCATCTTACTTAAAGCGTTACTCTGTTCTTATGAACTTAATACTCTAGATGCATGCTGGATAGCGGTCGATGTGTGGAGTAATAGTAGTAGATGCAGGCAGGAGTCGGTCTACATGTCTCGGACGTGATGACTATATACATGATCATACCTAGATATTCTCATAACTATGCTCAATTCTGTCAATTGCTCAACAGTAATTTGTTCACCCACCATAATACTTATGCTCTTGAGAGAAGCCACTAGTGAAACCTATGGCCCCCGGGTCTATTTTCCATCATATTAATCTCTCAACAACAAGCTATTTCTGGCGCTGTTTTTATTTTGTTTTCTTTACTTTGCATCATTATCATAAAAATACCAAAAATATTATCTTATCATATCTATCAGATCTCACTCTCGTAAGTGACCGTGAAGGGATTGACAACCCCTTTATTGCGTTGGTTGCGAGGATTTATTTGTTCGTGTAGGTGCGAGGGACTCGTGCGTGGCCTCCTACTGGATTGATACCTTGGTTCTCAAAAACTGAGGGAAATACTTACGCTACATTGCTGCATCACCCTTTCCTCTTCAAGGGAAAACCAATGCAGTGCTCAAGAGGTAGCACAGCCCTAGATGGGATGGAGGGGGTGGCCAAGAGGGGGAGAGAGGGGGGGGCGCCCTAGTGTGGGCCTTAGGCCCATCTGCGCCTAGGGTTTTCTCCCTCTCCCCTTTGTTGCGCCTTGGGCCTTGGTGGGAGGCGCACCTGCCCACTCAGGGGCTGGTCCCTTACCACTCTTGGCCCATGCACGCCTACGGGGCAGGTGGCCCCTCCCGGTGGACCCCCGGAACCCTTCCGGTGGTCCCGGTACATTACCGGTGATGCCCGGAACACTTCTGGTGTCCAAATCCTCACTTCCTATATATCTTCTTACCTCCTGACCATTCCGGAACTCCTCGTGACGTCCGGGATGTCATCCGGGACTCCGAACAACATTCGGTAACCACGTACATACTTTCCCTATAACCCTAGCGTCGTTGAACCTTAAGTGTGTAGACCCTACGGGTTCGGGAACCATGCAGACATGACCGAGACATCTCTCCGGCCAATAACCAACAGCGGGATCTGGATACCCATGTTGGCTCCCACATATTCCACGATGATCTCATCGGATGAACCACGATGTCGGGGATTCAATCAATCCCGTATACAATTCCCTTTGTCTACCGGTATGATACTTGCCCGAGATTCGATCGTCGGTATCCCTATACCTGGTTCAATCTCGTTACCGGCAAGTCTCTTTACTCGTTCGTAACACATCATCCCGTGATCAAGTCCTTGGTCACATTGAGCTCATTATGATGATGTCCTACCGAGTGGGCCCAGAGATACCTCTTTGTCACACGGAGTGACAAATCCCAGTCTCGATTCGTGCCAACCACACAGATACTTTCAGAGATACCCGTAGTGTGCCTTTATAGCCACCCAGTTACGTTGTGAGGTTTGGCACACCCAAAGCATTCCTACGGTATCCGGGAGTTGCACAATCTCATGGTCTAAGGAAATGATATTGACATTAGAAAAGCTTTAGCAGACGAACTACACGATCTTGTGCTATGCTTACGATTGGGTCTTGTCCATCAGATCATTCTCCTAATGATGTGATCCCGTTATCAACGACATCCAATGTCCATGGTCAGGAAACCGTAAGCATCTACTGATCAACGAGCTAGTCAACTAGAGGCTCACTAGGGACATGTTGTGGTCTATATATTCACACATGCATTACGATTGCCGGATAACACAATTATAGCATGAACAATAGACAATAATCATGAACAAGGAAATGTAATAATAACCACTTTATTATTGCCTCTAGGGCATATTTCCAACAGTCTCCGACTTGCACTAGATTTAATAATCTAGTTACATCGTGATGAATCGAACACCCATAAAATTCTGGTGTTGATCATGTTTTGCTCGTGGAAGAGGTTTAGTCAACGGATCTGCGACATTCAGATCCGTATGTACTTTACAAATATCTATGTCTCCATCT
Source organism: Triticum aestivum (assembly GCF_018294505.1). Taxonomy (NCBI): domain Eukaryota; kingdom Viridiplantae; phylum Streptophyta; class Magnoliopsida; order Poales; family Poaceae; genus Triticum; species Triticum aestivum. Next base: position 588,282,276 of record NC_057802.1, on the reverse strand, counting down.
TGAATATATTCACGAATGGAGTTGAAGCGACACTTGATATGCCTGGTCTTCTTGTGAAACCTGGGCTCCTTGGCAAGGGCAATAGCTCCAGTGTTGTCACAGAAGAGAGTCATTGGGCCCGATGCATTGGGAATAACTCCTAGGTCGGTGATGAACTCCTTCATCCAGACTGCTTCCTGTGCTGCCTCTGAGGCAGCTATGTACTCCGCTTCACATGTAGATCCCGCCACGACGCTTTGCTTGCAACTGCACCAGCTGACTGCCCCGCCATTCAAAATATACACGTATCCGGTTTGTGACTTAGAGTCATCCAGATCTGTGTCGAAGCTAGCATCGACGTAACCCTTTACGACGAGCTCTTCGTCACCTCCATAAACGAGAAACATATCCTTAGTCCTTTTCAGGTACTTCAGGATATTCTTGACCGCTGTCCAGTGTTCCATGCCGGGATTACTCTGGTACCTTCCTACCAAACTTACGGCAAGGTTCACATCAGGTCTGGTACACAGCATGGCATACATAATAGACCCTATGGCTGAGGTATAGGGGATGACACTCATCTTTTCTCTATCTTCTGCCGTGGTCGGGCATTGAGCCGTGCTCAATCTCACACCTTGCAATACAGGCAAGAACCCCTTCTTGGACTGATCCATATTAAACTTCTTCAATATCTTGTCAAGGTATGTGCTTTATGAAAGACCAATGAGGCGTCTCGATCTATCTCTATAGATCTTGATGCCTAATATGTAAGCAGCTTCTCCAAGGTCCTTCATTGAAAAACACTTATTCAAGTAGGCCTATATGCTTTCCAAAAATTATATATCATTTCCCATCAATAGTATGTCATCCACATCTAATATGAGAAATGCTACAGAGCTCCCACTCACTTTCTTGTAAACACAGCCTTCTCCATGAGTTTGCGTAAACCCAAACGCTTTGATCATCTCATCAAAGCGAATGTTTCAACTCCGAGATGCTTGCACCAGCCCATAGATTGAGCGCTAGAGCTTGCTTACCTTGTCAGCATTCTTAGGATCGACAAAACCTTCCGGCTGCATCATATACAATTCTTCCTTAAGGAAACCATTAAGGAATGCCGTTTTTGACGTCCATTTGCCATATCTCATAGTCATAGAATGCGGCAATTGCTAAGATGATTCGGACGGACTTCAGCTTCGCTACGGGTGAGAAGGTCTCATCGTAGTCAACCCCTTGAACTTGCCGCTAACCCTTAGCGACAAGACGAGTCTTATAGATGGTCACATTACCATCCGCGTCAGTCTTCTTCTTAAAGATCCATTTATTCTCTATGGCTTGCCGATCATCGGGCAAGTCTGTCAAAGTCCATACTTCGTTTTAATACATGGATCCTTGATTTGTCTCCAACGTATCTATAATTTTTGATTGTTCCATGCTATTATATTACCTGTTTTGGATGTTTATGGGCTTTATTATACACTTCTATATTATTTTTGGGACTAAACTATTAACCGGAGGCCCAGCCCAAAATGTTGTTTTCTTGCCTATTTCAGTGTTTCGAAGAAAAGGAATATCAAACGGAGTCCAAATGGAATGAAACCTTCGGGAGAGTTATTTTTGGAACGGGAGCAATCCAGGTGACTTGGAGTAGACGTCAGGGAAGCTTCGAGGAAGCCAGGAGGCAGGGAGGCGCGCCCTACCCCCTGGGCGTGCCCCCCACCCTTGTGGGCCCCTCGTGGCTCCCCTGATCGACTTCTTTCGCCTATATATGTCCATATACCCTGAAAACCTTCGGGAACATAATAGATCGGGAGTTCCGCCGCCGCAAGCCTCTGTAGCCACCAAAAACCAATCGGGACCCTGTTCTGGCACCCTGCCGAAGGGGGGAACCCTCACCGGTGGCCATCTTCATCATCCCGGCGCTCTCCATGACAAGGAGGGATTAGTTCACCCTCGGGGCTGAGGGTATGTACCGGTAGCTATGTGTTTGATCTCTCTCTCTCTCTCGTGTTCTTGAGGTGGTACAATCTTGATGTATCGCGAGCTTTGCTATTATAGTTGGATCTTATGATGTTTCTCCCCCTCTACTCTCTTTTAATGGATTGAGTTTTCCCTTTGAAGTTATCTTATCGAATTGAGTCTTTAAGGATTTGAGAACACTTGATGTATGTCTTGCATGTGCTTATCTGTGGTGACAATGGGATATCACGTGATCCACTTGATGTATGTTTTGGTGATCAACTTGCGAGTTCCATGACCTCGTGAACTTATGCATAGGGGTTGGCACACGTTTTCGTCTTGACTCTCCGGTAGAAACTTTGGGGCACTCTTTGAAGTTCTTTGTGTTGGTTGAATAGATGAATCTGAGATTGTGTGATGCATATCGTATAATCATACCCACGGATACTTGAGGTGACATTGGAGTATCTAGGACATTAGGGTTTTGGTTGATTAGTGTCTTAAGGTGTTATTCTAGTACGAACTCTATGATAGATCGAACGGAAAGAATAGCTACGTGTTATTTTACTACGAACTCTTGAATAGATCGATCAGAAAGAATAATTTTGAGGTGGTTTCGTACCCTACAATAATCTCTTCGTTTGTTCTCCGCTATTAGTGACTTTGGAGTGACTCTTTGTTGCATGTTGAGGGATAGTTATATGATCCAATTATGTTATTATTGTTGAGAGAACTTGCACTAGTGAAAGTATGAACCCTAGGCCTTGTTTCCTAGCATTGCAATACCGTTTGTGCTCACTTTTATCATTAGTTACCCTGCTGTTTTTATATTTTCAGATTACAAAAACCTATATCTACCATCCATATTGCACTTGTATCACCATCTCTTTGCCGAACTAGTGCACCTATACAATTTACCATTGTATTGGGTGTGTTGGGGACACAAGAGACTCTTTGTTATTTGGTTGCAGGGTTGTTTGAGAGAGACCATCTCATCCTACGCCTCCCACGGATTGATAAACCTTAGGTCATCCACTTGAGGGAAATTTGCTACTGTCCTACAAACCTCTGCACTTGGAGGCCCAACAATGTCTGCAAGAAGAAGGTTGCGTAGTAGACATCAATCCTATCTCGGATTTCATGGCTTCAAGCCATTTGTTGGAATCCGGGCCCACCATCGCTTCTTCATAGTTCGAAGGTTCACCGTTTTCTAACAACATGATTTCCAGGACAGGGTTGCTGTACCACTGTGGTGCGGAACGTGTCCTCGTGGACCTACGAAGGTCAGTAGTACCTTGATCCAAAGTTTCATGATCATCATCATTAACTTCCTCTCTAATCGGTGCAGGCACCACAGAAACATTTTCCTGAGTTGCGCTACTTTCCGGTTCAAGAGGCAGTACCTCATCAAGTTCTACTTTCCTCCCAGTTACTTCTTTCGAGAGAAACTCTTTATCTAGAAAGGATACATTCTTGGCAACAAAGATCTTGCCTTCGGATCTGTGGTAGAAGGTATACCCAATAGTTTCCTTAGGGTATCCTATGAAGATGCATTTTTCCGACTTGGGTTCGAGCTTTTCAGGTTGAATTTTCTTGACATAAGCATCGCATCCCCAAACTTTCAGAAACGACAGCTTAGGTTTCTTCCCAAACCATAATTCATACGGTGTCGTCTCAACGGATTTTGACGGAGCCCTATTTAAAGTGAATGCGGCAGTCTCTAAAGCATAACCCCAAAATGATAGCGGTAGATCGGTAAGAGACGTCATAGATCGCACCATATCCAATAGAGTGCGATTACGACGTTTGGACACACCATTACGCTGAGGTGTTCCTGGCGGCGTGAGTTGTGAAACAATTCCACATTTCCTTAAGTGCGTGCCAAATTCGTGACTCAAATATTCCCCTCCACAATCTGATCGTAAGAACTTTATTTTCCCATCACGTTGATTCTCAACCTCACTCTGAAATTCCTTGAACTTTTCAAAGGTCTCAGACTTGTGTTTCATTCAGTAGACATACCCATATCTACTTAAGTCATCAGTGAGGGTGAGAACATAACGATAGCCACCGCGAGCCTCAACGCTCATTGGACCGCACACATCAGTATGTATGATTTCCAATAAGTTGGTTGCTCGCTCCATTGTTCCGGAGAACGGAGTCTTGGTCATTTTGCCCATGAGGCATGGTTCGCACGTGTCAAATGATTCATAATCAAGAGACTCCAAAAGTCCATCTGCATGGAGTTTCTTCATGCGTTTGACAACAATGTGACCAAGGCGGCAGTGCCACAAGTATGTGGGACTATCATTATTAACCTTACATCTTTTGGCATTCACACTATGAATATGTGTAACATCACGTTCGAGATTCAATAAGAATAAACCATTGACCAGCGGGGCATGACCATAAAACATATCTCTCATATAAATAGAACAACCATTATTCTCAGATTTAAATGAGTAGCCATCTTGCATTAAATGAGATCCAGATACAATGTTCATGCTCAAAGCTGGTACTAAATAACAATTATTGAGGTTTAAAACTAATCCCGTAGGTAAATGTCGAGGTAGCGTGCCGACGGCGATCACATCGACCTTGGAACCATTCCCGACGTGCATCGTCACCTCGTCCTTCGCCAGTCTCCGCTTATTCCACAGCTCCTGTTTTGAGTTACAAATATGAGCAACCGCACCGGTATCAAATACCTAGGAGCTACTACGAGTGCTGGTAAGGTACACATCAATAACATGTATATCATATATACCTTTGTTATTGCCGGCCTTCTTATCCGCTAAGTACTTGGGGCAGTTCCGCTTCCAGTGACCATTTCCCTTGCAATAAAAGCACTGAGTGTCGGGCTTGGGTCCATTCTTTGGCTTCTTCCCGACAACTGATTTACCGGGCGCGGCAACTCCCTTGCCGTCCTTCTTGAAGTTATTCTTACCCTTGCCCTTCTTGAAACTAGTGGTCTTATTCACCATCAACACTTAATGTTCCTTTTTGATCTCCACCTCCGCTGATTTCAGCATTGAATATAACTCAGGAATGGACTTCTCCATCCCTTGCATATTGTAGTTCATCACAAAGCTTTTGTAGCTAGGTGGAAGAGACTGGAGGATCCTGTCAATGACCCAGTCATCCAGGAGATTAACTCCCAGCTAAGACAAGCGGTTGTGCAACCCAGACATTTTGAGTATATGCTCGCTGACAGAATTGTTTTCCTCCATCTTACAACTGTAGAACTTGTCGGAGACTTCATATCTCTCGACCCGGGATGAGCTTGGAAAACCATTTGCAGCTCTTGGAACATCTCATATGCTCCGTGCTGCTCAAAACGCTTTTGGAGCCCCGGTTCTAAGCTGTAAAGCATGCCGCACTGAACCAGGGACTAATCATCACTACGTGACTGCCAGGCGTTCATAACGTCTTGAGTTGCTGGGAAAATGGGTGCTTCACCTAGCGGTGCTTCAAGGACATATGCCTTCTTGGCAGCTATGAGGATGATCCTCAAGTTACGGACCCAATCCGTATAGTTGCTACCATCGTCTTTCAGCTTGGTTTTCTCTAGGAACGCGTTGAAGTTGAGGGCAACATTAGCGTGGGCCATTTGATCTACAAGACATATTGTAAAGATTTTTAGACTAAGTTCATGATAATTAAGTTCATCTGATCAAATTATTTAATGAACTCCCACTTAGATAGACATCCCTCTAGTCATCTAAGTGATACATGATCCGAATCGACTAGGCCGTGTCTGATCATCACGTGAGACGGACTAGTCATCAACGGTGAACATCTCCATGTTGATCATATCTACTATACGACTCATGTTCGACCTTTCGGTCTCTCGTGTTTCGAGGCCATGTCTGTACATGCTAGGCTCGTCAAGTCAACCTAAGTGTTTTGCATGTGTAAATCTGGCTTACACCCGTTGTATTCGAATGTTAGAATCTATCACACCCGATCATCACGTGGTGCTTCGAAACAACGAACCTTCGCAATGGTACACAGTTAGGGGAACACTTTCTTGAAATTTTAGCGAGGGATCATCTTATTTAAGCTACCGTCGTTCTAAGCAAATAAGATGTAAAAACATGATAAACATCACATCCAATCAAATAGTGACATGATATGGCCAATATCATTTTGCTCCTTTTGATCTCCATCTTCGGGGCGCCATGATCATTATCGTCACCGGCATGACACCATGATCTCCATCATCGTGTCTTCATGAAGTTGTCTCGCCAACTGTTACTTCTACTACTATGGCTAACGGATAGCAATAAACTAAAGTAATTACATGGCATTTTCATTGACACGCAGGTCATACAATAAATTAAGACAACTCCTATGGCTCCTGCCGGTTGTCATACTCATCGACATGCAAGTCGTGATTCCTATTACAAGAACATGATCAATCTCATACATCACATATATCATTCAACACATCCTTTTGGCCATATCACATCACATGGCATATGCTGCAAGAACAAGTTAGACGTCCTCTAATTGTTGTTGCAAGTTTTTACGTGGCTGCTATAGGTTTCTAGCAAGAACGTTTCTTACCTACGCCAAAACCACAACGTGATATGCCAATTTCTATTTACCCTTCATAAGGACCCTTTTCATCGAATCCGATCCGACTAAAGTGGGAGAGACAGACACCCGCTAGCCACCTTATGCAACTAGTGCATGTAAGTCGGTGGAACCTGTCTCACGTAAGCGTACGTGTAAGGTCCGTCCGGGTCGCTTCATCCCACGATGATGCCGAATCAAGATAAGACTAGTAACGGCAAGTAAATTGAAAAAATCGACGCCCACAACAACTTGTGTTCTACTTGTCCATAGAAACTACGCATAGACCTAGCTCTGATACCACTGTTGGGGATCGTTGCAGAAATCAAAAGTTTTCTACGCATCACCAAGATCAATCTATGGAGAGACTAGCAACGAGAGAGAGGGGAGTACATCTTCATACCCTTTAAGATCGTGATGCGGAAGTGTTGCAAGAACGCGGTTGGTGGAGTCGTACACGCAGCAATTCAGATCGCGGTCGATTCCGATCTAAGCGCCGAACAACGGCGCCTCCGCGTTCAACACATGTGCAGCCCGGTGACGTCTCCCGCGCCTTGATCCAGCAAGGAGGAGGGAGAGGTTGGGGAAGACAACTCCAGCAGCAGCATGACGGCGTGGTGGTGGTGGAACAGCATGGTTCTCCAGCAGGGCTTCGCCAAGCACTACGAGAGACGAGGAGGTGGAGAGGTAGGGCTGCGCCAAGAGAGAGAGAGACGTTCGTCTATGGCAGCCCCAAAACCCCCACTATATATAGGAGGAGGAGAGGGGGGTGCGCCCCCTCTAGGGTTCCCACCCTAAGGGGGGTGGCAGCCCTAGATGGGATGGAGGGGGCGGCCAAGAGGGGGAGAGAGGGGGCGCGCCCTAGGGTGGGCCTTAGGCCCATCTGTGCCTAGGGTTTTCCCCCTCTCCCCTTTGCTGCGCCTTGGGCCTTGGTGGGAGGCGCTCCAGCCCACTCAGGGGCTGGTCCCTTCCCACTCTTGTTCCATGCACGCCTCCGGGGCAGGTGGCCCCTCCCGGTGGACCCCCGGAGCCCTTCCGGTGGTCCCGGTACATTACCGGTGATGCCCGGAACACTTCCGGTGTCCAAATCATCACTTCCTATATATCATTTTTTACCTCCGGACCATTCCGGAACTCCTCGTGACGTCCGAGATCTCATCCGAGACTCCGAACAACATTCAGTAACCACGTACATACTTTCCCTATAACCCTAGCATCATCGAACCTTAAGTGTGTAGACCCTACGGGTTCGGGAACCATGCAGACATGACCGAGACATCTCTCCGGCCAATAACCAACAGCGGGATCTAGATACCCATGTTGGCTCCCACATGTTCCATGATGATCTCATCGGATGAACCACGATGTCGGGGATTCAATCAATCCCGTATACAATTCCCTTTGTTTATCGGTATGATACTTGCCCGAGATTCGATCGTCGGTATCCCTATACCTTGTTCATTCTCGTTACCGGCAAGTGTGTAACATCCCAAAATTCTAAATTTTGGAATGTTATAATAAACAGATAGATTGGATTGATTGTTTGATTGATTGAGTGAAATTGAGTGGAATTCGAAACTTTTTGAAAGTTAAATGAGAGGGAATAAAAGGACTTTCCCAAACTTTCATTTTTGCTGTTATGATCTCCATGAATTCAAATTCTTTTCACCACAAAACCCTGGAGAGAAGATGACATGACTTCTTCCATTTATTTAAATGACAAGGGGTGTTGAAAATAATTGAATTTCATCTGAGAATATTTCCAATCCTGAAACTTTATGCAACTCAATGATTTTCACGAGCGAAGATAAAATGACTTCTTCAAAACATATGAAATATGAGTTGGGAGTTTCAAAGGATCAAATTCAAAGTCCTTTTGGAAATTATTTTAATTTGGAGTTATTTGGGTTTTATTCAAATTATTTTTCTCCAAAAATAAAATATAAAGAAATTAGGGTAACATGATTCCCTACAACAGAAAATTGGAGAGAAATAAATTTGAAATCATTTTGGTATTTTTAAAATGATTTTTATTGGATTTTATTAAGGCAGTAGCACTGTTTGATTTATTTGAATTTTTGTGGTCTTTATTTGACTTTACAAAAATGTTCATGTTGTAGAAAATCTTTTTCTGAAAATTTTGATATATAATATGCCTATATAAAATTTTAATTTATTTTCTTTATCCGGTTTTCCTTCTGTTTCAATTTAAAAAAACTGTACATGCGGCCCATAGTTATTTACCGCCCACACGCGTAGCATAGTGGCAGCGGGCGCCTCATTTGTTTTTCCCTCTCCTAAATGGGCCAGGCCCAGCCATCCTTTTTATTTTTTTACTTAGGCCGATTTTTGTTAAAAAAAAACTGCAGTGTACGCGTGCGCGCGCAGCCGGCCCGTGGTGCTTTTAGCCCATGCGTTCCCCGTTTATTTTATTTGTTCGTCTACGTTTAGTCCCACATTGCCTAGCCTTTAACCCCTAAACCTCTTTTCCACCTATAAATATAGACCCATAGAGCCTCCAAAAATTATCCATTGCGGGTTAAATCAATATTTTGGTTTGACTAGCTAAAAATATATTTCTCCTCTCCGGCGGGACTTTTGGAAGTTGTCTCCACACTCCGAAGTCGTCTTTTCTATACCTTATAAAGGTATATTTATACGTTAGATCTAGAATTCTTTTATCCGTAGCTATTTTTTTTCTTCTGTAAAACAGCTTGGCCCTGATTTTTCAAATAGAACTTTTTACTCGTTCATCCAAATTAGATGAAACCAGCGTCTATAGTTTCGTCTTGTTTTCACCTATCCAGTGAACCTGTCACATCAATTTTTTTTAATTTTCAAATTTCGAAATTTGTTTCATAGTCAAATTTCTTTTGATCATATCTTTTTATCCGTACCTCCGTTTTCCATGAAGCCAACGCCCACTTTTTCGTTACGATCCCCTCTATCCAGTTAAACAACTTAAACATGTTTTTGAAAGTTTTAAAATTTGATTTCAAACAGATTTGTATTAAAACTTCTTTTGTTCATAACTTGAGTTCCGTAACTCCGTTTGGGTTGATTCTTTTTGCAAATCGAAGCTCTTGACTTAAACTTTCTGATAAGGCCAAATTCACATAATTTTGGGACTGTTAGAAATTGTTTTATGCTGCAAGAGTTATTTGCTTGGTTTTGATGTTTTCCGAATGTCTTCTTCGTTCTTCCCGATCTTTTGAGTGATTGCTTATGTGTGGTTACTATTGCTTGCTTACGATAGATTGACGGAGTGTGACGAGTAGATCTATCAAGAGTTTTGAGTGCGAATCATCTTCATCAACATTGCAGGCAAGTAACACTTTGATCATACCCTTCCATACCCAGTTTTTATTGCATTAGATCAATCCTCAAACATTGCATGGTTAGGATCTAATTAAATTGTGGGTTTTGGGAAGTAGTTGAGGTAGTACCTATTACCTGTTTTATTATCAAACCCTTGGGAGTTACTTCTACGTTGCTATTATATTGCCATGCTATGCTCGTAGACGTGGATTGGGTTTGAGTGAAATTCATGACAGATGTGAGATTGTTAATAATGGTTTACTTAAGGTGGCAACTAAAACTCACATCTGGGTGGATTGAGGCACCTGGAGAACCCAGTGTTGTCTGTTTGTATAAGGACCGCCACCCAGGCTCAAAGGGATCATAAGATTATTCATGCTAGAAACTTCCGTGTGCAGCCACAAGCTATTATGGGCTCTAGCATAGTTGAGTAGGTTACATGATCTCTTGAAGAGGTGGGCTAGCAGATGTAGGGGAAAGTAGGTGTACCGGTCCACCCGGAGTAAAGAGTGATTGTTCCTGAAAGACTGTGTCTCGGTCATCCGTTTCTCAAACATCATGCAGTGCGAGAATCAAGCGGAGGCGATCGAGTCTTGTGGGGAAAAGTGCGCAAACCTCTGCAGAGTGTACAAACTAATCATGATTAGCCGTGTCCCCGGTTATGGACATCTTGAGTATCTAGTTCTTGGATTATCCCGTTGATCTCATCATGTTACTTTAATTAATATTGTTGGGTTAATGATGATACTTAATTGGGATTGAGATGCTGTCAACCATCTCAATGTTTCACAACCACCATGATAGTTAAATAAAATTTATTCCTTTGCAGTAGGGAAAAATTGGCTTTTCGCAAAAACATTATAACCATAGAGCTTTTCCACCAGCCATATATGCATGTAGTGATAGCCTTTGTTCATCATTTCTCTATGGTGTGAATTTGCCAGTACATTCAATGTACTGACCCGTTTTCGGGCTGCAACGTTTCATGTTGCAGGATATCTTACGACGAGTAAGTGATACGTTAGGGTTACGATTTCTACACTCAACTTTGCCGTTGGTGTTGATGGGAATCCACAACCTTGTTACTTCCGCTATTTGGATTGAGGTAATAGTATTTACGTTACTTTATACATGTGATTTACCTCTGTTATAAATCCTCGAGTACTGTGTGTGTCAGCATACCGATCCAGGGATGACACTTAAGCATAGAGACTTGATCCATTCGGGTCGGGTCGCTACAAGATGGTATCAGAGCACATGTTGACTGTAGGACGTGACCCTAGAAACTGGCAAGCCCATAGGAAGGATTTTCTCTAAAACTTTCCTTTTCAAAAAGATCTTTTACCTCTCTTCTCTTCTGAGTTAATTCAAATATTCCCTTTAGTGAGACCATATCCCTTTTCCCTTTTGGACCACACGAAGATTCGACTGATGAGACCACTTCAAGAAGTACAAGATATCGGACAACTAAGACCATTCGGAATGAAGAGGATTTTACCGTGCATTATGATAATGGAAACTACAACGGTTGAAGGACTCTGAAGACTAGGAGAATTTGAAGGCTCTGAAGAATTTCCAGATGTGTATAGGAAGGTTACCCTTATGGAACTTGGCAGACTATGGAAGCCGTCAATACCCGAGACCAAGGTGTATCGGAGAAAGACCGGAACATGGAGCATTAGAACTCAAAGTTTTGTTAAGAAAACCCAAAGCAGGAGATATCAGTTATGGAATGAAAGCTCATGGCAGTAACATGGGCATAGACACGGATACCCATGGTGTTATTACCCGTTTATGCTATTGTCACCGTGCGGAGTTAAGCATGCAGATGCATGGAAGGATTGGATGGTAGAAGGCTGATGGAGCACCTATCAGCAAGATGAAGTTTTAACTTTAGACCGGTGTATCACCAGGATCCGGAGTATTACATCAAGAAGTTTAGGATGGACCTGCAGGAAGCTGTATTTGACAAAGAAGTGTTTCGTGAAGAACTCAGAACCCAGAAACTGAAAGTAGCCAAGCAGGGAAAGCAAAACCTCGAGATAACGGAGACTCGTCAGGAACTGAAGGACAGTAGGATCATGGTTCATGTCAAGGATGTTGAGACCCAGAAGTTGGAGCGCAACTCCAGAAATATTAAAGGACGTCATGAGAGACTTCGCGTCAACAGAGATGATTTGGCAAAAGAACTTGAGAAGGACAAGCATGATCGGAAGAAGCCATCGGAGACATGAACAAGACTTGAAGAGTTTGGCGACGTTGAAGATTATTGACCTTTAGAAGACCAAACCCCTGTTATACCTACGTTAGATGCGACGTTTGTGAGCTGTCATTTGTTTGTTGTTTTTCCGACAGCCACAATAAAAATCTGTCTTTTCAAAATTTTGTTTGCATTGTGTGCATCCCTCTCGACCTCTCTTATCTCACCCCAAACCCTTGGACCCAATAGAGGATGAATGGAGATGAGCTTGTATTTTCTGGACCGATGAGTCAATTGGAGACGGACCGATGGATTCAGAACATGGAGGATCACATGAAGAATAACCCTATAGTCGGAAAGGATATGACCCGGCATGCTCTTCAATGTTTTGAAAGAGGTGCTGCTACTTGGTGGAGGATGTACCAAACCATCAATGGATGGCAAGGAGTAACCACTTGGAAAGAATTTAAGTGGACTCTACAAAGATCTCGTCTTGTGTCCCAGAAATTGAAGCCTTATGGAAAGGATATGAAGAAACCTTGTGCATACAAGCCTTGTGGAGAAATAGGACACAACCATAAGGAACACAAGGATGAATGCCCTAATTGTGAAGGAAGTCACCCAGCTGAAGAATGCCCAACTAGGCAGATCACTTGTTTCTTGTGTGAAGGGACTACCCACTACCCTGCTCAGTGTCACATCTACCCCATGGTACAAAGGACCATCCAGCAGAAGAAAGAAGCAATGAAAAGAGCCCTCATGGAAATTTTAGAGGAATCTGTGATGAAGGAAGAGGTGGAGGACACACCCAAAGAAGAACCAATTAAACCCTGCACCAAGTCATGCTATTCATGTGGAGAAGAAGGACACATCTCCCAAAATTGTCTGAATGGGGATTTAGTAGAATTCCCGACAGAGGAAGTAGAGTATGACCCACAGGAAATAGAAGCCCTGATTGGAACGGAAAAGTCCAGGAAGAGAAGTAGATTGGATCCCAGGAACAACCCAATTTCTACAAAGAGAGACCTGAGTCATATCACATGTTTCAGGTGCAAAAATTCAGGACACTACCAAATGATTGCCCAAAAGGGAAGATGAGGACCCCAGGAGGCTATATAATCACAAGGAAACCCCGAGATATGTCAGAAGTAATATGTTTCCGTTGTGATGAAGCAGGGCACTTTGCCAGAGAATGCCCCAAGGAGACGGAGACTTGTGACAAATAGTTGAGTGCAACGAGAAATATAGTAGTAGTAGTGTGGACATTTCTTTTATTAGTGAGGTGTCGGATTGAGGCATGTAATGGAATGCAGGAGATTGTAATAATTTGAGAATCAATAAAGTTAGCATCATTGGTATTGATTTGGATTTTATGAGTTGTTACTCTATGAAGAAAGATTTTGACCATTTTCGAGGATATGAGAAATATGGTCTATGGAAGATTGTGCATTTTAAGGGTGGTAGTACCCTGTGAGGAAACTTGACCCTTGGAAAAGGTAATGATATTCCACGAAGTGGATTTCGAACAAAATAAGTATGAGTTTTATCTCGATATGTTGGATACCCCAAGAATATGAGGGTATGGAGTATTATTGGATGTAAAGGAGGTAGTCTATGAAATTGGAGACGGAGCATGTCTTCGTGTGTTCCCTCTGCGAGGAGTTAAACTATTTGGAGTTAAGGGAAAGTTAGCCCCGAGATTTGTAGGACCATACCGAGTTTTGGAGCGTATGGGAGAAGTGGCCAACAAGTTGGAGTCACCCGAAGGACTGTCAGGAGTTCATGATGTGTTTCACGTTTCCCAGTTGAAGAAGTGCCATGCAGAGATGGCCAATATTCCCCTGTAAGGACGCTTGACCCTGGAAAGGATAATGATGTTCCACGAAGTGGGGTATGGACTTCATAAGTATAAGTTTTTATCTCGGTATGTGGGATATCCCACGAGGATGAAGAGATAAATTACTATTGGATATAAAAGGAGGTATGATGTTGGAAATATGGATCAATGGAATTCCATGATGAGTCTGAGTAATCATGTCCTAGTTGGTGCCAATAGAAGGAAGGAAGACAGTACAATTGGATGGATTTAAGAATGCTAGGAAGTTGGATGTTGGATAATGGATCAGTTGCCCGATGATAAGTTCAAGGAACTACAAGTGATGAGATGGGCCATAACCCACAGGCCCCAGGACCTGCCAAGAAGCAAGCACATTCTTGCTGAAGGAAGACCCTGGAAGAAGTTACGATTTTATCGACAGACGATCTTATAGGAGTTACGCAAAACCTGAGAGTTGTGAAGGAACGATAGATGTTTGTTTGGCTTGCAGAATCCATGGATTTATCCGAACTTGTTCGTTGACAAGAGAAATTCTGCAATGCTTGTGAGGATGACCGAGTGTTAGAATGCGAGATTCGCTAAACCATGTACAAGGTAATGATTTGGGTGCGGGATGGATTGATCACCATACCGACTTACTCTTATTGTTCGCCTTGCTATACGGGATGGTAAATCTGAGTGACTTGCCTATAGTAGAGAGACGACGATTAAACCTTGTTTAAACCTTAGAATGGTAGATAATTTTCCCTTGTACAAGGCAGCTCTTGCCAATCGTAGGTTATACGGTGAGGATCAACCAGACCCATTTCCTGCAGGAGAAACCATAAATTGTTGACCACCAGGAGATGTCGATAGTTGTTTAGTTTTGGCGCCAGACCCGTCAGCTAAGAAGACCCAGTCATGGAAGAACCTTACCAAGATGAAAGGACAGAAGAATTGAGGAAAAGGTTATGCCACCACCGGAAGAGCCCAGAGAAGGAATTATACTGAAGATCTGAGAAGACTGACACTGTCAACAACAAGGATGGAGTATACGAGTTTTGATGGAACCGTAACAATGCTTCTAAGGGTGGTAGCACCCCAGACCCCGGTGATGATCGATGGATTTTGAGAAGACCCCAAACCCTAACCTATTTCTTTCTAGCCTCTCCGAATCTCGAGGACGAGATTCATTTTAAGGGTGGTAGGTTTGTAACATCCCAAAATTCTAAATTTTGGAATGTTATAATAAACAGATAGATTGGATTGATTGTTTGATTGATTGAGTGAAATTGAGTGGAATTCGAAACTTTTGAAAGTTAAATGAGAGGGAATAAAAGGACTTTCCCAAACTTTCATTTTTGCTTTTATGATCTCCATGAATTCAAATTCTTTTCACCACAAAACCCTGGAGAGAAGATGACATGACTTCTTCCATTTATTTAAATGACAAGGGGTGTTGAAAATATTTGAATTTCATTTGAGAATATTTCCAATTCCTGAAACTTTATGCAACTCAATGATTTTCACGAGCGAAGATAAAATGACTTCTTCAAAACATATGAAATATGAGTTGGGAGTTTCAAAGGATCAAATTCAAGTCCTTTTGGAAATTATTTTAATTTGGAGTTATTTGGGTTTTATTCAAATTATTTTTCTCCAAAAATAAAATATAAAGAAATTAGGGTAACATGATTCCCTACAACAGAAAATTGGAGAGATATAAATTTGAAATCATTTTGGTATTTTTAAAATGATTTTTATTGGATTTTATTAAGGCAGTAGCACTGTTTGATTTATTTGAATTTTTGTGGTCTTTATTTGACTTTACAAAAATGTTCATGTTGTAGAAAATCTTTTTCTGAAAATTTTGATATATAATATGCCTATATAAAATTTTAATTTATTTTCTTTATCCGGTTTTCCTTCTGTTTCTATTTAAAAAAAACTGTACATGCGGCCCATAGTTATTTACCGCCCACACGCGTAGCATAGTGGCAGCGGGCGCCTCATTTGTTTTTCCCTCTCCTAAATGGGCCAGGCCCAGCCATCCTTTTTATTTTTTTTACTTAGGCCGATTTTTGTTAAAAAAAAACTGCAGTGTACGCGTGCGCGCGCAGCCGGCCCGTGGTGCTTTTAGCCCATGCGTTCCCCGTTTATTTTATTTGTTCGTCTACGTTTAGTCCCACATTGCCTAGCCTTTAACCCCTAAACCTCTTTTCCACCTATAAATATAGACCCATAGAGCCTCCAAAAATTATCCATTGCGGGTTAAATCAATATTTTGGTTTGACTAGCTAAAAATATATTTCTCCTCTCCGGCGGGACTTTTGGAAGTTGTCTCCACACTCCGAAGTCGTCTTTTCTATACCTTATAAAGGTATATTTATTGGTTCTCTGTATTTATACGTTAGATCTAGAATTCTTTTATCCGTAGCTATTTTTTTTCTTCTGTAAAACAGCTTGGCCCTGATTTTTCAAATAGCCATAACTTTTTACTCGTTCATCCAAATTAGATGAAACCAGCGTCTATAGTTTCGTCTTGTTTTCACCTATCCAGTGAACCTGTCACATCAATTTTTTTTAATTTTCAAATTTCGAAATTTGTTTCATAGTCAAATTTCTTTTGATCATATCTTTTTATCCGTACCTCCGTTTTCGATGAAACCAATGCCCGCTTTTTCGTTACGATCCCCTCTATCCAGTTAAACAACTTAAACATGTTTTTGAAAGTTTTAAAATTTGATTTCAAACAGATTTGTATTTGAACTTCTTTTGTTCATAACTTAAGTTCCGTAACTCCGTTTGAGTTGATTCTTTTTGCAAAGCGAAGCTCTTGACCTAAACTTTCTGATAAGGCCAAATTCACATAATTTTGGTACTGTTAGAAATTGTTTTATGTTGCAAGAGTTATTTGCTTGGTTTTGAAGTTTTCCGAATTGTTTCTTCGTTCTTTCTGATCTTTTGAGTGATTGCTTATGTGTGGTTACTATTGCTTGCTTACGATAGATTGACCGGAGTGTGACGAGTAGATCTATCAAGAGTTTTGAGTGCGAATCATCTTCATCAACATTGCAGGCAAGTAACACTTTGATCATACCTTTCCATACCCAGTTTTATTGCATTAGATCTATTCCTCAAACATTGCATGATTAGGATCTAATTAAATTGTGGGTATTGGGAAGTAGTTGAGGTAGTACCTATTACCTGTTTTCTTATCAAACCCTTGGGAGTTACTTCTACGTTGCTATTATATTGCCATGCTATGCTCGTAGACGTGGATTGGGTTTGAGAGATATTCATGACAGATGTGAGATTGTTAATAATGGTTTACTTAAGGTGGCAACTAAAACTCACATCTGGGTGGATTGAGGCACCTGGAGAACCCAGTGTTGTCTGTTTGTATAAGGACCGCCACCCAGGCTCAAAGGGATCATAAGATTATTCATGCTAGAAACTTCCGTGTGCAGCCACAAGCTATTATGGGCTCTAGCATAGTTGAGTAGGTTACATGATCTCTTGAAGAGGTGGGCTAGCAGATGTAGGGGAAAGTAGGTGTACCGGTCCACCCGGAGTAAAGAGTGATTGTTCCTGAAAGACTGTGTCTCGGTCATCCGTTTCTCAAACATCATGCAGTGCGAGAATCAAGCGGAGGCGATCGAGTCTTGTGGGGAAAAGTGCGCAAACCTCTGCAGAGTGTACAAACTAATCATGATTAGCCGTGTCCCCGGTTATGGACATCTTGAGTATCTAGTTCTTGGATTATCCCGTTGATCTCATCATGTTACTTTAATTAATATTGTTGGGTTAATGATGATACTTAATTGGGATTGAGATGCTGTCAACCATCTCAATGTTTCACAACCACCATGATAGTTAAATAAAATTTATTCCTTTGAAGTAGGGAAAAATTGGCTTTTCGCAAAAACATTATAACCATAGAGCTTTTCCACCAGCCATATATGCATGTAGTGATAGCCTTTGTTCATCATTTCTCTATGGTGTGAATTTGCCAGTACATTCAATGTACTGACCCGTTTTCGGGCTGCAACGTTTCATGTTGCAGGATTCTTACGTCGAGTAAGTGATACGTTAGGGTTACGATTTCTACACTCAACTTTGCCGTTGGTGTTGATGGGAATCCACAACCTTGTTACTTCCGCTATTTGGATTGAGGTAATAGTATTTACGTTACTTTATACATGTGATTTACCTCTGTTATAAATCCTCGAGTACTGTGTGTGTCAGCATACCGATCCAGGGATGACACTTAAGCACAGAGACTTGATCCATTCGGGTCGGGTCGCTACAAAGTGTCTTTACTCATTCGTAACACATCATCCCGTGATCAACTCCTTGGTCACATTGAACTCATTATGATGATGTCCTACCGAGTGGGCCCAGAGATACCTCTTCGTCACACGGAGTGACAAATCCCAGTCTCGATTCGTGCCAACCACACAGATACTTTCGGAGATACCCGTAGTGTGCCTTTATAGCCACCCAGTTACGTTGTGACGTTTGGCACACCCAAAGCATTCCTACGATATCCAGGAGTTGCACAATCTCATGGTCTAAGGAAATGATATTGACATTAGAAAAGCTTTAGCAGACGAACTACACGATCTTGTGCTATGCTTACGATTGGGTCTTGTCCATCACATCATTCTCCTAATGATGTGATCCCGTTATCAACGACATCCAATGTCTATGGTCAGGAAACCGTAACCATCTAATGATCAATGAGCTAGTCAACTAGAGGCTCACTAGGGACATGTTGTGGTCTATGTATTCGCACATGCATTACGATTTCCGGATAACACAATTATAGCATGAACAATAGACAATTATCATGAACAAGGAAATATAATAATAACCACTTTATTATTGCCTCTAGGGCATATTTCCAACACGTATCTTATGGAAATGACCCTACAAGCGTACGTGTTCTCCTCTAATTCACCCCTCACCCCTCAATTTCAGGATGGGGCCCTTCTGGCCCCAACCAATTGATGACACATCCGTCCGTAGGTTTCGTCCGTAGTAACTAGCCCGTAACTGTAGCATTGTTCTCCCGCGGCCCCCTCACACCTCTCTCGTCTCTCCCCACTGATACGTCTTCAATAATGATTACCGATCTAGTTACCAATTGGTTAGGGACAAATCCCTCTCTTGTCTTACAAAGAGCTTTCTACTAAACAACTAACTTTTATTATTTTGCAAAATTACTCCTAGTTTTATTCTCGCAAAGTACTTCTAGTTTTATTCCCGCAAATTAGTTTGATACTTCTTCTTGGTAAAGTGAACGTCGGGGTGCATAGAGTGGTATCGGTGGTCGATAGAACTTGAAGAGAATATAAATCCTACCTTTAGCTCCTTGTTGGGTTCAACACTCTTATTTATCAAAAAAACTACAATTGATCCCCTACACTTATGGGTTATCACTCACCACCGTTTTCTTACCTTTTTTGGTTGATCCTCTTATCTCTTCCGGTACTTTCTCAACCACATGGCTTGCTTCCCTACCTCCAGGTCAAGTGTGACTCGTTTCATTTACATGCATGGAGCTGCTGCTGCTGGGCAAGCAAACAAGCATCGTATAAGGCAAGGAGGATGTTGGGTGCCACGGTGATCTCACCAGCCATCGCTAGCAGAAGTCTGGGGGGGAGGGAAGGGGTTCCACCTTACCTTGCACAGGGACATGTATAACCTTCTTCTGCCCAAACCCATACCCATAGAAACTTTCTATACCTACCCACTTCAATACCTATGGGCATAAATTGGCACCATGCCCATACCCATCGGGCATCCTATACCCAATGGGTATCCAGTGGGTACAATATATAACATTTAAAATTTTAAAATATAGGGAAATCAGTTCAAAATTCAAGTGATGAAGGATGAGCAATATAGCACTAATGCGGCCTCCAAGGTGGGTGGCCTCTTGGAGGCATCGAGTATGAGCGTGGAGCTGGAAGCCCGACGCGGTGGGGGGCGATGGGAATGAGGGATTGTTGGATGGGAGTCCGGTAGCAAAGAGTCAAGATTTCATCTTTGCGAGGTGTCATGTAGGACGTAGGGGGAGTGGTGGGCAGGTGTTTACGGGCCTATGAGATATGGCCTGTTTAAGGAATACAAGATTTAGGATGGGTCATAGGTGTTGAATGTCGACCCTGCATGTCCTGGGAGTTATTTTCATTTATTAAATTATTCTGGGTATCCATTGGGTTACCCATGGGCCGGCGTAATGTCATACCCATACCCTATACGAGTATGGATACCCATTACCAGTGGGTATAAAATCTCTCCAAGTCTTACCATACCCGTTGTTTTCGGGTAGGGTACCCACGAGTACCCATACCCATGGAAAAACTGCCATTCCTACACGAAGTTGGCCTCCTCTTAGTGGTCACGACCGCGATGTGGCTTATGACGCTCCAGGGCCAGTGGCCCTCGATGCCCCAGTTGTGGCTTGCCACAGCTGCCACCGCCGCCTATGGGCTATCGGCTCGGGGTGTTGGCCTTGCCCTTCCAGCCTATTTTGCCGCCGCTGCCGGGCGAGCCCTCCCGCTTTTGTGGTCTCCTTCACATGCCTTCGACATACTCGGTAAGGAGCAGGCATGTGTCGTCGGCTCTTCGCTTCTCGCGGTGAAGTGTTCCTCAAAGGCGAGCAACCTTCCTCTGAACTGCACAATCGAGAGCGTGCTCAGGTCGATGAGCGTCACGATGGAGATGGCCACCTGAGCATACCCCGCCGGTACGGCGCGTAGAGCTATTTTTCACGACACACTCTTTGTAGATCTCATCTTCGAGCACTTGCTGATCAGTGATGATCCCATAAAGTCGCGGAGCAAAATCCTCAATACACTCACCAAGCTTAAGCGCCAGATTCTTGTAGTCCCGACACAATTTCTATGCCTTGGCCTGCCGAACACGCTTGACGCTGACGCCCATCGTGCGCATGGTGTTTCAAGGGTCCTTGGCACTGTCCTTCGCGGCAATGACGTGAAGCATCTTCAGTGTGACTGCATGTAGGGTCGTCGCCAGCGCATTCTCTTTGCAGGCTAGGATCTGATGCCGTCCTCGATAAGCTCCTAGATCCCTTGAGCCTGCATCTTCACGTGCATCATGATGTCCCACTCGGTGTAGTTGGCCTGGGTGAGCATGACATATGAGGTGGAGCTAATGTGCTCCTTCACCGTGTTTTGTGTTGGAAATATGCCCTAGAGGCAATAATAAATAGGTTATTATTATATTTCCTTGTTCATGATAATCGTTTATTATCCATGCTAGAATTGTATTGATAGGAAACTCAGATACATGTGTGGATACATAGACAACACCATGTCCCTAGTAAGCCTCTAGGAGACTAGCTCGTTGATCAAAAGATGGTTACGGTTTCCTGACCATGGACATTGGATGTCGTTGATAACGGGATCACATCATTAGGAGAATGATTTGATGGACAAGACCCAATCCTAAGCCTAGCACAAGATCGTGTAGTTCGTTTGCTCAGAGCTTTTCTAATGTCAAGTATCACTTCCTTAGACCATGAGATTGTGCAACTCCCGGATACCGTAGGAATGCTTTGGGTGTACCAAACGTCACAACGTAACTGGGTGGCTATAAAGGTGCACTACGGGTATCTCCGAAAGTGTCTGTTGGGTTGGCACGAATCGAGACTGGGATTTGTCACTCCGTGTAAACGGAGAGGTATCTCTGGGCCCACTCGGTAGGACATCATCATAATGTGCACAGTGTGACCAAGGAGTTGATCATGGGATGATGTGAGTTACGGAACGAGTAAAGAGACTTGCCGGTAACGAGATTGAACAAGGTATAGGGATACCGACGATCGAATCTCGGGCAAGTAACATACCGTTAGATAAAGGGAATTGCATACGGGATTGATTGAATCCCCGACATCGTGGTTCATCCGATGAGATCATCGTGGAACATGTGGGAGCCAACATGGGTATCCAGATCCCTCTGTTGGTTATTGACCGGAGAACGTCTCGGTCATGTCTGCATGGTTCCCGAACCGTAGGGTCTACACGCTTAAGGTTCGATGACGCTAGGGTTATAGGGAAAGCATGTACGTGGTTACCGAATGTTGTTCGGAGTCCCGGATGAGATCCCGGACGTCACGAGGAGTTCCGGAATGGTCCGGAGGTAAAGATTTATATATGGAAAGTTGTTGTTCGGGTTCCGGGAAAAGTTCGGGTTTTTTCGGTATTGTACCGGGAAGCTTCCAGAAGATTCCGGAGGATTCCGGAGGGGTCCGGAGGTCCGGAAAATGTTCCACCACGTCCAATACAGTAGCATGGGCTGAAAGGGGGCGCCCTAGCCTTAATGGGCCAGGGGCACCAGCCCCCCCAAGGCCCATGCGCATGGGAGAGGGGAAACCCTAAGGGGGAGGGCCTCCACTTGACTTGGGAGGCACTCCTCCCCCCTTTGGCCGCCCCCCAAGCCCCATCTAGGGCTGGCCGCACCCCTTGAGGGGGGAAACCCTAGATGGGGGCGCAGCCCTCCCCCTCCCCTATATATATTGAGGTTTTTGGGCTGCCATAGACATGAGAACGTCTCCTTTTGGCGCAGCCCTACCCCTCTCCCTCCTCCTCCTCTCCCGCGGTGCTTGGCGAAGCCCTGCGGGATTGCCACGCTCCTCCACCACCACCATGCCGTCGTGTTGCTGCTGGATGGAGTCTTCCCCAACCTCTCCCTCTCTCCTTGCTGGATCAAGGCGTGGGAGACGTCACCGGGCTGCACGTGTGTTGAACGCGGAGGCACCGTTCTTTCGGTGCTTAGATCGGAATCAACCGCGATCTGAATCGCTACGAGTACGACTCCCTCATCCGCGTTCTTGCAACGCTTCCGCATCGCGATCTACAAGGGTATGTAGATGCACTCCCCTTCCCTTCGTTGCTAGTAAACTCCATAGATTGATCTTGGTGACGCGTAGAAAATTTTGAATTTCTGCTACGTTCCCCAACAGTGGCATCATGAGCTAGGTCTATGCGTAGTTTCTATGCACGAGTAGAACACAAAGAAGTTGTGGGCGTCGATGTTGTCAATTCTTCTTGTCGCTACTAGTCTTATCTTGTTTCGGCGGCATTGTGGGATGAAGCGGCCCGGACCGACCTTACACGTACGCTTACGTGAGACAGGTTCCACCGACTGACATGCACTAGTTGCATAAGGTGGCTAGCGGGTGTCTGTCTCTCCCACTTTAGTCGGAACGGATTCGATGAAAAGGGTCCTTATGAAGGGTAAATAGAAATTGGCATATCACGTTGTGGTCTTACGTAGGTAAGAAACGTTCTTGCTAGAAACCTATACAAACCACGTAAAAACTTGCAACAACAATTAGAGGACGTCTAACTTGTTTTTGCAGCAAGTGCTATGTGATGTGATATGGCCAGAAGATATGATGAATGATATATGTGATGTATGAGATTGATCATATTCTTGTAATAGGGATCACGACTTGCATGTCGATGAGTATGACAACCGGCAGGAGCCATAGGAGTTGTCTTTATTTTTTGTATGACCTGCGTGTCATTGAATAACGCCATGTAAGTTACTTTACTTTATTGCTAAGCGCGTTAGCCATAGAAGTAGAAGTAACCGTTGGCGTGACAACTTCAAGAAGACACAATGATGGAGATCATGATGATGGAGATCATGGTGTCATGCCGGTGACAAAGATGATCATGGTGCCCCGAAGATGGAGATCAAAGGAGCAAAATGATATTGGCCATATCATGTCACTATTTGATTGCATATGATGTTTATCATGTTTTTGCATCTTATTTGCTTAGAACGACGGTAGCAAGTAGGATGATCCCTTATAATAATTTCAAGAAAGTGTTCACCCTAACTGTGCACCGTTGCGAAGGTTCGTCGTTTCGAAGCACCACGTGATGATCGGGTGTGATAGATTCTTACGTTCGAATACAACGGGTGTTGACGAGCCTAGCATGTACAGACATGGCCTCGGAACACACGCAATACACTTAGGTTGACTTGACGAGCCTAGCATGTACAGACATGGCCTCGGAACACGGAGGACCGAAAGGTCGAGCATGAGTCGTATAGAAGATACGATCAACATGGAGATGTTCACCGATCTTGACTAGTCCGTCTCACGTGATGATCGGACACGGCCTAGTTAAACTCGGATCATGTTTCACTTAGATGACTAGAGGGATGTCGATCTGAGTGGGAGTTCATAATCAGATGAACTTCATTATCATGAACATAGTCAAATAGGTATTTGCAAATTATGTCATAGCTTGCGCTTTAGTTCTACTGGTTAAGATATGTTCCTAGAGAAAATTTAGTTGAAAGTTGGTAGTAGCAATTATGCGGACTGGGTCCGTAAACTGAGGATTGTCCTCATTACTGCACAGAAGGCTTATGTCCTTAATGCACCGCTCGGTGTGCTGAACCTCAGCGTCGTCTGTAGATGTTACAAAACATCTGACATACATGTTTTGATAACTACGTGATAGTTCGGTGCGGTTTAGAATTGTGGCACCCAAGACATTTTTGAAACGTTGCAGAACATGTGAGATGTTCCGAAGACTGAAATTGGGATTTCAGACTAGTGCCCACGTCAAGAGGTATGAGACCTCTGACAAGTTTCTTAAGCCTGCAAACTAAGGGAGAAAAGCTCAATCGTTGAGCGTGTGCTCAGATTGTCTGAGTGCCACAATCGCTTGAATCGAGTGGGAGTTAATCTCCCAGATGAGATAGTGATAGTTCTCCATAGTCATTGCCACCAAGCTAGTAGAGCTTCGTGATGAACTATAACATATCAAGGATAGTTATGATGATCCTTGATCTATTCGCGATGTTTGACACCGCGAGAGTAGAAATCAAGAAGGAGCATCAATTGTTGATGGTTAGTAGAACCACTAGTTTAAGAAGGGCAAGGGCAAAAGGGATAATTCATGAAACATCAAGTCGTTTGCTGCTCTAGTGAAGAATCCCAAGGTTGAACCCAAACCCGAGACTAAGTGCTTCTGTAATAAGAGGAACGGTCACTGAAGCAGTACTACCCTAGATACTTGGTAGATGAGAAGACAGGCAAGGTCGACAGAAGTATATTGGATATACGTCATATGAATGTGTACTTTACTAGTACTCCCAGCAGCACCAGGGTATTAGATACCGGTTCGGTTGCTAAGTGTTAGTAACTCGAAATAAAAGCTGCGGAATAAACGGAGACTAGCTAAAGGTGAGATGACGATATGTGTTGGAAGTGTTTCCAAGGTTGATGTGATCAAGCATCGCATGCTCCCTCTACTATCGAGATTTGGTGTTTGCGTTGAGCATGATTGGATTATGTTTATCGCAATACGGTTATTCATTTAAGGAGAATAATGGTTACTCTGTTTATTTGAATAATACCTTCAATGGTCTTGCACCTAAAATGAATCTCGATCATAGTGATACACATGTTCATGCCAAAAAGGATATATGATAGTAATGATAGTACCACATACTTGTGGCACTGCCACTTGAGTCATATTGGTATAGAACGCATGAGGAAGCTCCATGTGGATGGATCTTTGGACTCACTCATTTTTGAAAAGATTGAGACATGCGAACCATGTCTATTGGTATATATGCATGAAGAAACTCCATGCAGATGGATCATTTAGACTCACTTGATTATGAATCACTTGAGACATGCAAATCATACCACATGGGCAAGATGACTGAAAGTCCTCGTTTTCAGTAAGATGGAACAAGAGAGCAACTTATTGGAAGTAATACATTTTGATGTATGCAGTCCAATGAGTGCTGAGGCATGCAGTGGATATCATTATGTTCTTACTTCACAGATGATTTGAGTAGATGCTGAGAATATTTACTTGATGAAACACAAGTCTGAATTATTGGAAGGTTCAAGTAATTTCAGAGTGAAGTTGAAGATCGTCGTGACAAGAGGATAAAATGTCTATGATATGATCATAGAGATATCTGAGTTACGAGTTTGGCACACAATTAAGACATTGTGGAAAGTGTTTCACAATTAATACCGCCTGGAACACCATAGTGTGATGGTGTGTCCGAACATCATGACTGCACCCTATTGGATATGGTGCATACCGTGATGTTTCTTATCAAATTACCACTATCGTTTATGGGTTAGGCATTAGAGACACCTGCATTCACTTTAAAAGGGGCACCACGCAATTCCGTTGAGACGACACCGTTTAGAGACACCTAAGTTGTCGTTTCTTAAAAGTTTGGGGCTGCGATGCTTATGAGAAAAAGTTTCAGGCTGATAAGCTCGAACCCAAAGCGGATAAATGCATCTTCATAGAAAACCCAAAACAGTTGGGTATACCTCCTATTTCAGATCTGGAAGCAAAAGTAATTGCTTCTAGAAACGAGTCCTTTCTCGAGGAAAAGTTTCTCTCGAAAGAATTGAGTGGGAGGATGGTGGAGACTTGATAAGGTTATTGAACCGTCACTTCAACTAGTGTGTAGCAGGGCACAGGAAGTTGTTCCTGTGGCACCTACACCAGTTGAAGTGGAAGCTTATGATAGTGATCATGAAACTTCGGATCAAGTCACCACCAAACCTCGTAGGACGACGAGGATGCGTGCTACTTCGGAGTGGTACGTGATCCTGTCTGAGATATCATGTTGTTGGACAATACTGAACCTACGAGCTATGGAGAAGCGATGGTGGGCCCATATTCCGACAAATGGTTAGAAGCCATAAAATCCGAGATGATCCATGTATGAAAACAAAGTATAGACTTTGAGAGCACTACTTGATGGTCGTAAGGCTGTTGAGGTAAATGGATCTTTAAGAAGAATACGGACATGGACGGTAATGTTGCCGTCTATGAAGCTCGACTTGTGGCAAAGAGTATTTCCACAAGTTCAAGGAGTTGACTACGATGAGATTTTCTCATCCGTAGCGGTGCTTAAGTCCGTCGGAATCATGTTAGCATTATCTGCATTTGTGAAATCTAGCAGATGGATGTCAAAACAAGTTTCCTTACCAGTTTTCGTAAGGAAAGGTTGTATGTGATACAATCAGAAAGGTTTTGTCGATCCTAAGGATGCTAAAAGGTATGCTAGCTCCAGCGATCCTTCTAAGGACTGGAGTAAGCATCTCGGAGTTGGAATGTACACTTTGATGAGATGATCAAAGATTTTGGATTTATACAAAGTTTATTAGAAACTTGTATTTACAATAAAGTGAGTGGGAGCGCTACAACATTTCTGATAAGTATATGTGAATGACATATTGTTGATCCGAAATGATGTAAAAAAATTCTGGAAAGCATAAAGGGTTGTTTGAAAGGAGTTTTTCAAAGGAAGACCTGGATAAAGCTGCTTACACATTGGGCATCAAGATCTATAGAGATAGATCAAGACGCTTGATGATACTTTCAAAGAACGCACACCTTGACATGATTTTGAAAGAGTTCAAATAGATCAGCAAAGAAGGAGTTCTTGGCTGTGTTACAAGGTGTGAGTATTGAGTAGGACTCAAGACCTGACCACAGCAGAAGAAAGAGAAAGGACGAAGGACGTCCCCTATGCTTCAGACGTAGGCTCTACAGTATGCTATGCTGTGTACCGCACATGAAGTGTGCCTTGCCATGAGTTGGTCAAGGGGTACAATAGTGATCCGGGAATGGATCACATGACAGCGGTCGAACATATCCTTAGTACCTAGTGGACTAAGGAATTTTCTCGATTATGGAGGTGAAAAGGAGTTCGTCGTAAAGGGTTACGTCGATGCGAACTTTGACACTAATCCGGATGACTCTGAGTAGTAAACCGGATTCATATAGTAGAGCAATTACTTGAAATGGCTCCAAATAGCGCGTGGTAGCATCCACAAGATGACATAGATATTCGTAAAGCACACACGGATCTGAAAGGTTCAGACCCGTTGACTAAATAACCTCTCTCACAAGCATAACATGATCAAACCAGAACTCATTGAGTGTTAATCACATAGAGATGTGAACTAGATTGTTGACTCTAGTAAACTCTTGGGTGTTGGTCACATGGTGATGTGACCTGTCAGTGTTAATCACATGGTGATGTGAACTAGATTATTGACTCTAGTGCAAGTGGGAGACTGTTGGAAATATGCCCTAGAGGCAATAATAAATAGGTTATTATTATATTTCCTTGTTCATGATAATCGTTTATTATCCATGCTAGAATTGTATTGATAGGAAACTCAGATACATGTGTGGATACATAGACAACACCATGTCCCTAGTAAGCCTCTAGGAGACTAGCTCGTTGATCAAAAGATGGTTACGTTTTCCTGACCATGGACATTGGATGTCGTTGATAACGGGATCACATCATTAGGAGAATGATTTGATGGACAAGACCCAATCCTAAGCCTAGCACAAGATCGTGTAGTTCGTTTGCTCAGAGCTTTTCTAATGTCAAGTATCACTTCCTTAGACCATGAGATTGTGCAACTCCCGGATACCGTAGGAATGCTTTGGGTGTACCAAACGTCACAACGTAACTGGGTGGCTATAAAGGTGCACTACGGGTATCTCCGAAAGTGTCTGTTGGGTTGGCACGAATCGAGACTGGGATTTGTCACTCCGTGTAAACGGAGAGGTATCTCTGGGCCCACTCGGTAGGACATCATCATAATGTGCACAGTGTGACCAAGGAGTTGATCACGGGATGATGTGAGTTACGGAACGAGTAAAGAGACTTGCCGGTAACGAGATTGAACAAGGTATAGGGATACCGACGATCGAATCTCGGGCAAGTAACATACCGTTAGATAAAGGGAATTGCATACGGGATTGATTGAATCCCCGACATCGTGGTTCATCCGATGAGATCATCGTGGAACATGTGGGAGCCAACATGGGTATCCAGATCCCGCTGTTGGTTATTGACCGGAGAACGTCTCGGTCATGTCTGCATGGTTCCCGAACCCGTAGGGTCTACACGCTTAAGGTTCGATGACGCTAGGGTTATAGGGAAAGCATGTACGTGGTTACCGAATGTTGTTCGGAGTCCCGGATGAGATCCCGGACGTCACGAGGAGTTCCGGAATGGTCCGGAGGTAAAGATTTATATATGGAAAGTTGTTGTTCGGGTTCCGGGAAAAGTTCGGGTTTTTTCGGTATTGTACCGGGAAGCTTCCAGAAGATTCCGGAGGATTCCGGAGGGGTCCGGAGGTCCGGAAAATGTTCCACCACGTCCAATACAGTAGCATGGGCTGAAAGGGGGCGCCCTAGCCTTAATGGGCCAGGGGCACCAGCCCCCCCAAGGCCCATGCGCATGGGAGAGGGGAAACCCTAAGGGGGAGGGCCTCCACTTGACTTGGGAGGCACTCCTCCCCCCTTTGGCCGCCCCCCAAGCCCCATCTAGGGCTGGCCGCACCCCTTGAGGGGGGAAACCCTAGATGGGGGCGCAGCCCTCCCCCTCCCCTATATATATTGAGGTTTTTGGGCTGCCATAGACATGAGAACGTCTCCTTTTGGCGCAGCCCTACCCCTCTCCCTCCTCCTCCTCTCCCGCGGTGCTTGGCGAAGCCCTGCGGGATTGCCACGCTCCTCCACCACCACCATGCCGTCGTGTTGCTGCTGGATGGAGTCTTCCCCAACCTCTCCCTCTCTCCTTGCTGGATCAAGGCGTGGGAGACGTCACCGGGCTGCACGTGTGTTGAACGCGGAGGCACCGTTCTTTCGGTGCTTAGATCGGAATCAACCGCGATCTGAATCGCTACGAGTACGACTCCCTCATCCGCGTTCTTGCAACGCTTCCGCATCGCGATCTACAAGGGTATGTAGATGCACTCCCCTTCCCTTCGTTGCTAGTAAACTCCATAGATTGATCTTGGTGACGCGTAGAAAATTTTGAATTTCTGCTACGTTCCCCAACATTTTGCACTACCTTCACCTCCCTGCCTCGCCTCGTCTTGCTCCACCCATGGCTCACCGCCTGCATCCGTGGCGGAGTGCGCGAGCCGGAGACCCATGCTGCTGTGCCAGAGTTCTTCTGTTCGAAAGCCATGGCTCTGATGCCACGTGTTGTTGCCGAAAGAGGAAGGCGATCACGACAGAGAGAGGTAGGAGACAAGGATCTGTGTAACATTCAACTTGCTACTTTCTCTTATTTCTCTCAATTTATTTGTCCTATGATTACAGAAAGTAAAACCTGCCTATGCCAAGCTTTATGGTCGTGCCATCCCACGACGCTCAATGTGGGCAAGGTGCGTATGCGTGCCGCGATCACGTTCGCATGCCATCACACGACCGGATCAAGGCCGCCCCTAACTAGCTAACTAACCAACAGAATGTAGGTCGACAAAGTCATGTACACGCACACGTTAGTCGGCCGTTTATTTTGCCAAGTATAGCGGTATAGTATTCTTCTACTTAAAGGAAACTAGCTGAATTTGCAACGGGATTGTGGCTAACACTTTTGACGCCGTGCGTGCAGTACACCTTGTCACACCACGGAGTATATAGTTTCTAACGAAGCGCAGTTCTTTTCCCTCAAAAAAAAAAAACGAAGCGCAGTTCACCTTCACGCTCACGGCCCACGAATCGGACGGAGTACATCTTGACGCAACGCACCTTCACGTGCGCGCCGCGGAGTAGACCCTCACACGAGCCTGCGCATGCATCACACCTCGTCGCGCATGTACACAGCCTGTGTCGCACACGTGAAATCCAGAGAAAACACCAATTCTAGATGTGCCACGCGAAAATTAATAAGCAGCTAGCTACCAGGATCGTGACTGGTGCAGAGCAGTGTTTTTTTCTTCCCCTTTTTGAGTTGGCAGTGCGTTACCGTGACAGACAAAACAAATTCGGAGAAAACAGTGCAACGTGCGCATGCACCCAATATATTATGAGCCAGCGTCCTCGTCGCGCACGCAATAGCGACGTTCCGTTTAAGTTAATCCCACCCACGCCAACGCCAGCCGCACGGCATGCATGGTCGTCCAAATCAACCGACGACGACGGACGGAGGAATCGACCGGCGCACGCGACGCACTGCGAACGGAAGGAGGGAAATATGGAAACGACAGAGGAGAAAGAGGAAGGCAGCCAGAAAGCCAAACGGCCGCGACGCGCGCGAGGCGATGGTCAGCGAGCGGCGCGAGAGGGAGCCGACACGTGTAGTACGCAAGAGCGATGGTGATGCTGACGCGCATCTTTGCCCTTTCCCCGGTTATGCCGCCCCCACCTAAGCTTGCAGCTATGGCCTATGGCCTAAAGCCTAAAGCTCCTTCAGTCCCACCCCCCGGAGAAGAGAACGACCAGCCGATCGATCGACCCCGGCCGAAACCTCTCTCGATTCGAGGCCGTCCTCCGCTCCACTCTGGATTTGGTGAGGCTGCCCACGGGATTTGGCCAGGTAATCAAGCCAATCGCACTGCTCATCTCTGCGGCAATTCTCGCCGGGGTGTATTGATTCTGCGTCGTCGTTGCTTGCCTGGCTTGGTAGAGAGCTGGGGCGGTCCGCGCGTCCTCTTAATTTTCAGTTCTGAGGGAGTGGGGAATTTACTAGTCCAGTTTGTGTGCTGCTCTGCTTGTGGTTGTGGGGATTGCGGTGCCCCTGATTGTTTCTTCCCTCCAACAGAGATCTTTGCCCGACCAACATTCACCTCATCCGGCCCGCTTGGACTTGAAAGTCTTGATTACTGAGTACTGACTTATCGGTTAATTAGATGGTTTATTGATTGATCGGTCGGCCGACTTTCCCCAAATTTACTCTATATATGGTCGAAAAGATCCTACAGAGCGATCGGGGGATTCTGATTCTGATGCTCATACCGTCGTGTAATTGTTGTGTCTACAGTCATTGAGTAGTGCTAGTAGCAGATTCATGTGTTAGCTCATTCATTGTTGCAGCATGACTGCATTTCCTTTCGTGTATGGCTCTTCCATGTTTACGACACATATATGCCTAGTCATCGTATAATTAATCTGTGAACCTTTTTAAGACTACTTTGCGTCTTAACCCACTAGCTAGGATTCTATGTGTCGTCTCTGTCTTGGCACCAGGGCTGGGCACCCAAAGCACGAGCAAGCATTATCGATAGTTGTTATCCCAACCATCCTTGCCAGATCTGCTACATACATATGAAGAAAGGCCTATAGTCATTCTGTGCTGCGCGTGCAGGCATTTTTATGGTAATATATTATGATCCTACTTGATCCGTACAAGATAGTACTTGTTGGTTGCCGATCATCTCACTGAACCACACTTCAGCGATCGAATATGCTATGGCTCTCCCCATTTGAGAAGGGAACTTCACCCATTTCGTTGACCTTTAATTGCCCTCGCCAGACATGTCACATAGTGGTCTTTCATGGCCAGCCCACTCATTTGACACTCAAGGCCAGTCTCTAAGAAGTGACATGCTGTAAATATTTCATAATATTATACATGATCAGTATATTCCGCGTAACTCATGTTTCACCAGTTTTGATCAACTTTGTCTGAACTATAAAACTGTTTTCTGAATCACACATATCGTTTCTCTTGTTTTGGCATAGTGAAAATGGATGGGAACACCAGAGGAGGCGGACATTCTGAAGCATTGAAGAACTACAATCTGGGCAAAACATTAGGTCATGGCACATTCGGAAAAGTGATGATTGCAGAGCATAAGCTTACAGGACAGAAAGTTGCTATAAAGATTCTGAACCGTCATCAAATGGAAATTATGGAAATGGTAGAGAAAGGTATGCCTCCTTCTCCTTGTACAATAATATAGGATACATCCAACTTGCTTCCTCAGGATTTCGAGTTATCTGCTTTCAGAGTGCTGCTC
Organism: Triticum aestivum; assembly: GCF_018294505.1. Lineage (NCBI taxonomy): Eukaryota > Viridiplantae > Streptophyta > Magnoliopsida > Poales > Poaceae > Triticum > Triticum aestivum. The sequence goes on along the minus strand of NC_057802.1, from coordinate 588,249,609 downwards.
AGACTTGTGGGCATGTGCCTGACTCCCACTTAAATCAGTTAGTCAGAGATAAACTACATTAGCAGTTCACCTTGTTTTGCTGCTGCGAGTTAGTAAAATTTGCAGCTGGAATTTCTTCATAGGCTGAATGTCTAACGCTTTACTTCTATTGTTTTCTCATATCTCGTTTCCAGCAAAGAGAGAAATCAAGATATTGAGGTTGTTCATTGACTTAATTCACCCTCATATCATCCGGGTTTATGAGGTCATTGAGACACCTAAGGATATATTTGTTGTGATGGAATATTGCCAGAATGGTGAGTTATTGGATTACATTGTTGAGAAAGGGCGGTTACAGGAAGATGAAGCTCGTCGAATCTTCCAGCAGGTGCCTTTCCTGCTCTTGGCATGTTGGGAATAGCAATAGTTGTTCATTAATGAACTTTGCTGAGCTTCTTATTTTGATCGTGAAATGTATGGACATCCTGGCCAATTGTCCAGTGCCCACATTCTTCACGTGCTTACTGTGTAATCATGAGCAATTTGCTTGGTTTGCATTTGTTGACTAAGTTTTAGCTAAGGATTTTTTCTCAACTCCGGAAAAATCGGTTTCAGGAAAATCATAGAATATTCATATTTTTTTGGCACAAAATTTTCAAACAAATTTCAAATTCAGAAATTTCTATTGTATAAATATATTATATTTAAAACATAGTGCACGCTAAGTTGTTGCTGGTCCAGTGGTCAGCTACTTTCTTTCCTTGCGGGTACCCAATGGCCCTGATTCGACTCTTCATCATCAGCACCGTAGCTGATACTTCTTATGCACTAAAAATATGAAGTTTGCAAAAAAACGGAGTTGACTTCTGGCGACATCTAGCAGAGAAGTCAGGCTCTGTAACCACCTGGCCGTGGACAGTTTTATGGTAGCCCATGCATACCCTCTTTTGGCACGATCGTGACGTTTGAATTCAAATGATTTTCTTTTCGGAAGGTAACGGGTCATGTTACCAGAAAATTTGACAAAAAAAGAAGACATTTTAGGTTTTAGCTCAAGACTTGTACCACATATTGTTGCACGCTTTCAAAGGTAATTGCTTTGTATTTTGGATTGAACTGATCAACCAGGTAACGTCTTCTTGATGCGTCGAAGTTTTAGTATCACTCTGGTGTTTCATCTTTTGATGCCTGTGTTATCATTGTATCAGTAATTAAATCAATTCTTGTTTAAATGACATCCTATTCATCATGCCCTGATTGTCTTAGTCTCAGTGCTTAAATCAAATTGTGCTTTCAAACATATAGAGATGGTATATCCTTCTGAAGGCGAATATGTAATTTGAAGGGTTCTTTCTGATTCACTGAATGCGTATTGACGTTTTGTCTCAATAGTTTTTGTTAACTTTTTCTTGAACAGATTATATCTGGTGTTGAATACTGCCACAGAAACATGGTTGTTCATCGTGATCTAAAGCCAGAAAACTTGTTACTTGATTCTAAATATAATGTGAAACTTGTTGACTTTGGGTTAAGTAATGTGATGCATGATGGCCATTTTTTGAAGACTAGCTGCGGGAGTCTAAACTATGCTGCACCAGAGGTATTCACTTATTTGTATTATTTGACTCATTATCCTCATACTTCTTCGCACACATCGTCTGCGGTAATAGCTTTAACGAGGATTTCTGCGCAGCTTATCTCAGGTAACTTGTACGCTGGACCTGAGGTTGATGTCTGGAGCTGTGGAGTGATACTTTATGCTCTTCTTTGTGGCAGAGTTCCATTTGAGGATGACAATATTCCCAACCTGATCAAAAAGATAAAGGTGAGACATAACGTATGTAGATCAATTTGGGTCTGACAAATGTATACCTTTTGTAAATTAATTGGACTTTAGAATTCTTTTTTGGTCTGGAGATTTGACGCCCCCTTGTTTGCTGTTCCAGGGAGGTTTCTATATCCTTCCAAGTTATTTATCTGATCTTGCAATGGATTTGATCCCAAGAATACTTATTGTTGATCCCATGAAGAGAATCACAATTCGTGGAATTCGGGACCACCCATGGTTTCAGAATCGCCTTCCTCGCTACCTGGCAGTGCCTCCGCCAAACACGCCACAGCAAGCCAAAATGGTACCCCATCTATTTCACATTTCAAGCGACTACCATATATACAGGATCTTGGATGGATGATAGGAAAACTAAGATCAACACTTTTTTCATGAAATGCTCTCTCTTATGGGTATAATATTAATGTAATATTTGCAAAACAAATATTATAAAATCAATGACCAAAGGTGTGCCCTGGGTTTCATAAAGGTAGCACATCAAGTCTCCTTGCAATGCTACTCTTTTATTTATCAAAAATTTCATTTACTATCAAGCATTCAAATGCCGTTTGTATGGCAATGATATGCTGATTTGCCATATGTTCATTTCTGAAGATTGATAAAGATACACTTCAAGACATTGTCAATCTGGGATATGATAAAGATCATGTGGGTGGATCACTGTGCAATAGGCTGCAAAATGAGGTATATTCAAACAAAAATTAGTGGTTCATTCCATTCAGTTTTCATAACTGACTTTCGACTATGTTTCCAGGCAACTGTTGCATATTACTTGCTCTTGGACAATCGGTTCCGGGCTACTAGTGGCTATTTGGGGGCTGACTATCAACAACCAATGGTTAGTCCACATTTGCATCATCTGTGACTTGTTTAATGCATTAAAGGTTTAAGCACTATTAACTTATGAGTGGATGGTTCTCTAGGAAAGGAGTTTTAATCAGATTACTTTATCGGAATCAGCAAGGCCAAGTACCAAGAATTATCTTCTTGGAAGCAATGATTCTCAAGGCAGTGGCTTGCGGCCATATTACCCTGTTCAAAGGAAATGGGCTCTTGGCCTCCAGGTCTTGCACATTGTCCACTTTAGTTGGCTTTGTTTTGCACATTCAGCTGTGGAGCTAATGCATCACTTATCCAACAGTCTCCAGCTCAGCCTCGTGATATAATGATTGAGGTTCTAAAAGCACTTCAGGAACTAAATGTCCGCTGGAAGAAGAATGGAGACCACAACATGAAATGCAGGTGGTGCCCTGGGTTTCCTCAGGTCAGTGATATGTTAGATGCCAACCGCAGCTTTGTTGATGGCTCTACCATCATGGATATTGGCGATGCTAATGGGAGGCTACCTACTGCGATCAAGTTTGAAATCCAGGTGAGCAATCTCACCTTCTACGTACTACTAATGTATTTGTTTGCAATAACAAAAAAAAAGGATTGTGTACTCAATGTTGCCTTCACAGTCGGATCACTAGATAAAATAACGATTTTGCTGGAGCAAAGACTGGCCAACATATTCGATTCATAATTGTTACCAAGTGATCATTATTATGTCCTGCATGTGTCTGCAGCTGCCAACAAGTAATTTCTTCTGGTTCATATTGATAAAACAAAATTCCCAAGTTTTAAGGCTGCACAGTATTGGTTGGTCATCCAGTCTATGCTTGAGGTTTTACAATTCGCGGGCATGATACTGTATATGGTGTCTGTTTGGCTCTAAATTTCTCTTGCTTTTTTCTCCAGCTTTACAAGACCAAGGATGACAAGTACCTGCTCGACATGCAGAGAGTCACTGGACCTCAGCTCCTCTTCCTGGAATTTTGTGCGGCCTTCCTTACCAACCTGAGGGTTCTATAGTGCTTGTTTTGGTTGAGTGGTGAATAGCAGAACATATGACTGTCCCGTGCGGTGCGGTTCATCGTCGCAATGGTGTGTAAGTATAGAGGTTGTGTGTTTCATCTTCGGTTTACCCAGTCCCTGACAGTGAACCATGCATTTTACCGAAAAAAACCGTGCTTGTTTGAGTGACTAGTCCTGCGTCAAGCACCAAAAAGGTTAAGTGGTTGCTATAAATAAGACTTAAGTATGGTATAAATAGTTTGAGGTGGTGAACCTTTTCTGACTCTGCGAACAAGCCAGCTCCCACCCCCTCCCCTCTCGCCTATTGGGCCAGCCCATGGACAGGGCTGGACGACCACCAGCTTTTCATTTTTTTATCTTCTTTAAAATAATAAAGAATTTAAAAGAAGTTCCAACCTAAAAAAAAGTGAACATTGGAAATTGTTCCAGAAATCATAAAGTGTCCGTGTCTTAAAAAATGTTCACGTATTGGCAAAATGTTCGTGAGTTTGAAAAAAAATGCATGAAAAATGAATTTTAAAAACGTTCATCGATTCAAAAAAGTTTTAGTGATTTCCAAAAATTGTTCACAATTTCAAAAATTATTCATGAGTTAATGTTCAAAAATATTTAAAACAATTTTCTGGAATTTCGAACTGAAAATCCAAATTTTCATAAGTAATGTTCACAAAACTCAAACAATGTTAGCTGATTCAAAACAATATTCATGAATTCAAACAATGTTCGTCAAAGACAGAAGGTGTTTCTGAATTTCAAAAGTTGTTCCCGAATTTCAATAATTGTCCGCCTATGCAAAAAAAGTTGTTCACATGTTCCATAACAAATTTACGCAATTACAAAAAATGTTCGTGCAATGCGAAAATGTTCAGGAGTTTAAAAAAGGTTCGCAATTTCAAATATACGATAAACATTTTTTAAATCCAGAAATGTTCATCCCAAATTTTAAAAATGTTCATGAATTTAGGAAATTGTATGCAATTTCCAAAATGTGATGAACATTTTTTGAATTGGATGAACAAATTTTGAATTCAAAAATGTGCCTGGATTTCAGAAAGTGTTCCTAAAATTTGGAAAAGAGAAAAACAAAAACATGAAAATGAAGAAAAGAAAATTAAAAAGATGAAATTTAACAGAAAGAGGACAAATAGAAATAAAAATTGAAAATAGAAATAGAAAGGAAATAACGAAAAATGAAAAATGAAGAAAAGAACTGTAGGGAGAAACAAAAAGGGGAAAGAAAAAAGATCTGGGAAGGTTCTAGACAGGAATGGAGTACGTAGCGGGCGTCCTACGCGCCAAATTGGGGACCGCTCTCGAAGTTGTGCCACGTACTGCAGGTGGTGATGCGGCAAGCGGTAACACAAGCTTTGTGATATTATTTCATGCTCTGGCTTCTATTTGCCTTGCTGTTGAACATGGTGATGTTGCATTGTCTGCAATGCGCGACGGCAGGCGTGCGACACGACCATACAGGCGGAAGCGCTGGGCTGCGGCCTCGGCCAGCGCGCGACGGCGGGCGTACGAGGCGGCGACGCCTTTGTCTGGCGACGGTGCTCTACAGCTCAGGTGTGGTGCAGCGGCTGCGAGGTCATTTTTCTCGAGTGGTTGCGTGCGGGCCGGCCTCGACCAGATCTCGGCGGACCTAGTGCCGATTTGCCATCATGCCATGCAGCGAGGGTCGTGGGCATCCGACTCAATCATGGCCGTCGGCCGGTGAGGTGGGCAACGTGGCAGTGGCAGTGGTTGGTGCGTAGGACGGTAATGTCCATATCTCGCCATGTGGATGGCGCGGCCTATAAGGTGGCTAGGGCTGGGGTTGACGGCTTCCTCCATGGCTTTTCGGGCATGGGTTGGGGGCTGCAGCGTGCTGGCGGTGGTGCCTGCTCAGCGGCATCAGGTTAGCGGTGACAATCTTCTCCCGTGGGGACGTGGTGGCCGGGTGTTGTACGTTGGTAGGCCGACAGTTGAGGATCGGGTCGCGGGGAGCCGAAGGTGGTGGGTGCTTAGCGGCCTAAGGTATCGACTACCACCGGGTGATCGAAGGTGCCGGCTGCAATGGGGGACTCCCCCGCCAGGATCTGTATTTGGCCAGATTTCATGGCCGACGCCCCCCTCCCGGTAGTGTTGGCTTGCAGATGGCAGCATGCGTGTGTTAGCTACTGGTGCAGGGGGTGGACTTAGGCCCTCACTAGTAGAAAACCGGGCTTTGGTCACAGGGCAATATTCACATTAGTTCCGGTTCAGTCACGAACCGGGACTAATGTGAGCATTGGTCCCGGTTCGTGCGGCCAGGGGCCTGCCGGGCCTCGTGGGGGCATTGGTCCCGGTTCGTTCGGACCCTTTGGTCCCGGTTGGTGGGACAAACCGGGACCAATGGGCCACGCTCCTGGCCCACCACCCTTTAGTCCCGGTTCCTACCACAAACCGGGACTAAAGGGCTGGTCCTAATTGCGGCCAGTGTTTAGTCCCACCTCGCCAACCGAAGGGCGCTCACACCAGTTTATAAGTCCGTCCCTCTCTGCCTTGTTGAGCTCCTCTTAAAGTGAAAATAGATGCCCTTATACAGGAAATTTGACGTAAATTCACAGTAAATTTCATAGAAATTTATTATGAATTTAGGTTGAATTTCCTCTATAAGCGCATCTATGTTCATTTTTTTAAGGAAATAAAATAAATAAACCTTAATAAAATAAATAAAAATAAATAAACCTTAGTAACATAAACTATAGTAACTAAAATAAATAAACCTTAATAAATTAAATAAAAATAGCAGCAGTAAAATAAATAAAAATAAAATAATTAAAGTAAAATACATAAGTAATTAGAAATAAAATAAATAAGTTTTTTGTTGTAAGTAAAAACAAAACAAAACAAATAAAGCACAAGAGAAAACAAAAAACAGAGAAAAAAATTATGCCACCTATTGGGCCACCACGGCCTGAATACGACTTGAAACCCATCCGTGGGCCAGGATTCAGGCCCGCAGAAGGCCCAGTAGGCCCCACAGGCAAAGAGAACGGTTAGGCCCGAAAGCCTGCAGTTGAGAGGAGCTCGAGAGGGTGGGCGCAGCAGCACTTATAAACCACTCTCGAGCCCTCTCAACTAGCGAGGTGGGACTAAACTTTTGACGCGGGGCAGCACAAGGCCTTTTGTCCCGGTTGGTGCCACCAACCGGGACAAAAGAGGGCATTGGTCCCGGTTCGTGGCACAAACCGGGACCAAAGGCCTTTAGTCCCGGTTGGTGCCACGAACCGGGACCAAAGAGTTCCCTATATATACCCCATCGCCACAGCAGAGCACTCCACAGTGCTTTGTTTTTTCTGGCCGGCGAGGGGAGGGCATTTGGGTGCTCTAGCTCACCTCCTATGCACATGAGGTTTTCGATGAAATGTCTGAGCCACACTAGTTACTCTTTCTCCTCTCGAAACTCGACCTCCGAGCTCCATTTTCCCCGAGATTTGTCTAGGTTTAGCGGTCCGTCACGTCCCGTCCCCGTCTTCACCGCCGTCGATTGCCCGCGCCGATCTCGTCGCCAGCACCACCGTGGTGAGCCTCTTGTTCTTATCTTCTTTCTGAAAGGAAAAATTCTTACTTTAGATAGTTACTTGTCTAATTTTGTTACTTTTATTATTCCTTCTTATTACATAGTGCGATGGTTTTGGTATCCGCCGCGTCGGCCCACGTCCTGTCTATGATTCGGATGTGGTATATATTATCTTTTTATAACTATTTGGTTCATTTATTGTTTATGACAAATATACCGACCAACGTGACATAGATTTTATTTATCTAGGAGGTGGTTGAACCGGAAATTCTAACCGACCCTATTGTCGAGAGGTTAAATTTAGTTGAAGAAGAAAACAATTACTTGAAGGAAAAAATAAAAAAATTGAGGAGGAGAAGATGATATTGGAGTTGCATGTTGCGGATGTCGTCGATGATCACAAGATCAAGATGGATGCAATGCGCTTGAAGATTAGAAAGGTTAGAAAATATGCCATTCATACCGAGGCTTGGTATTATTATGCCGTTGGATCAATTGTTACCTTGGTTGCGATTATGATCGCATTTGTTTTCGCATTGAAATGTTTTACATAGTTTCAATGTATGGTTTAATTAATTAGATGCTCTGGAGAGCTATATATATATGTTGTTAGATGAGAACTATGTATGTACTTTGGTTTTAATGTGATGATGAACTTCTATTAATTTGGTCACTTAATTATCTATTCATGATGTTCTGTAATGGTTTTTGACACACTTAATTATATATAATGCACGAAGATGAACCGGCAATGGATGTACGGTGACAGACACACCTCCGAGTACATTAAGGGCGTGCATGATTTTCTCGAAGTGGCTGAGGCAAACAAGCAGAATCGTTTTATGTGTTGTCCATGCCCTATATGTGGGAATACGAAGTCTTACTCTGACCGGAAAATCCTTCACACCCACCTGCTTTACAAGGGTTTCATGCCACACTATAATGTTTGGACGAGGCACGGAGAAATAGGGGTTATGATGGAAGACGGCGAAGAAGAAGAGGACGATGACAACTATGTGCCCCCTGAATACAGTGATGCTGCAATGGGGGAAGCTGCTGAAGATCAAGAGGAACCAGACGATGTGCCCAATGATGCTGCAAGGGGGGAAGCTGCTGAAGATCAAGAGGAACCAGTGCCCGATGATGATGATCTCCGCCGGGTCATTGTCGATGCAAGGACGCAATGCGAAAGTCAAAAGGAGAAGCTGAAGTTCGATCGCATGTTAGAGGATCACAAAAAAGGGTTGTACCCCAATTGCGAAGATGGCAACACAAAGCTCGGTACCGTACTGGAATTGTTGTAGTGGAAGGTAGAGAATGCTGTGCCTGACAAAGGATTTGAGAAGCTATTGAAAATATTGAAGAAGAAGCTTCCAAAGGATAACGAATTGCCCGACAGTACATACGCAGCAAAGAAGGTCGTATGCCCTCTAGGATTGGAGGTGCAGAAGATACATGCATGCCCTAATGACTGCATCCTCTACCGCGGTGCGTACAAGGATCTGAACGCATGCCCGGTATGCGGTGCATTGCGGTATAAGATCAGACGATATGACCCTGGTGATGTTGACGGCGAGCCCCCCAGGAAGAGGGTTCCTGCGAAGGTGATGTGGTATGCTCCTATAATACCACGGTTAAAACGTCTGTTCAGAAACGAAGAGCATGCCAAGTTGATGCGATGACACAGTGAGGACCGTAAGAAAGACGGGAAGTTGAGAGCACCCGCTGACGGGTCGCAGTGGAGAAAAATCGAGAGAAAGTACTGGGCTAAGTTTGCAGCTGACCCAAGGAACGTATGGTTTGGTTTAAACGCGGATGGCACTAATCCTTTCGGGGAGCAGAGCAGCAATCACAGCACCTGGCCCGTGACTCTATGTATGTATAACCTTCCTCCTTGGATGTGCATGAAGCGGAAGTTCATTATGATGCCAGTTCTCATCCAAGGCCCTAAGCAACCCGGAAACGACATTGATGTGTACCTAAGGCCATTAGTTGAAGAACTTTTACAGCTGTGGAATGGAAACGGTGTACGTACGTGGGATGAGCACAAACAGGAGGAATTTAACCTCCACGCGTTGCTGTTTGTAACCATCAATGATTGGCCCGCTCTCAGTAACCTTTCAGGACAGACAAACAAGGGATACCACGCATGCACGCACTGTTTAGATGACACTGAAAGTATATACCTGGACAAATGCAGGAAGAATGTGTACCTGGGCCATCGTCGATTTCTTCCGACCAACCATCAATGTCGAAAGAAAGGCAAGCATTTCAAAGGCGAGGCAGATCACCGGAAGAAGCCCGCCATGCGTACCGGTGATCACGTACTTGCTATGGTCAATGATTTACACGTAATCTTTGCAAAGGGTCCCGGCGGACTAGCTGTTCCGAATGACGCTGAGGGACACGCACCCATGTGGAAGAAGAAATCTATATTTTGGGACCTACCCTACTGGAAAGAGCTAGAGGTCCGCTCTGTTGGAAATATAACCTAGAGGCAATAATAAATGGTTATTATTATATTTCCTTGTTCATGATAATTGTCTATTGTTCATGCTATAGTTGTGTTATCCGGAAATCGTAATACATGTGTGAATACATAGACCACAACGTGTCCCTAGTAAGCCTCTAGTTGACTAGCTCGTTGATCAACAGATAGTCATGGTTTCCTGACTATGGACATTGGATGTCACTGATAACGGGATCACATCATTAGGAGAATGATGTGATGGACAAGACCCAATCCTAAGCATAGCTCAAAGATCGTGTAGTTCGTTTGCTAGAGCTTTTTCCAATGTCAAGTATCTTTTCCTTAGACCATGAGATCGTGCAACTTCCGGATACCGTAGGAGTGCTTTGGGTGTGCCAAACGTCACAACGTAACTGGGTGACTATAAAGGTACACTACGGGTATCTCCGAAAGTGTCTGTTGAGTTGGCACGGATCGAGACTGTGATTTGTCACTCCGTATGACGGAGAGGTATCTCTGGGCCCACTCGGTAATGCATCATCATAATGAGCTCAATGTGACTAAGGAGTTAGCCACGGGATCATGCATTACGGTACGAGTAAAGACACTTGCCGGTAACGAGATTGAACAAGGTATTGGGATACCGACGATCGAATCTCGGGCAAGTAACATACCGATTGACAAAGGGAATTGTATACGGGATTGATTGAATCCTCGACATCGTGGTTCATCCGATGAGATCATCGTGGAACATGTAGGAGCCAACATAGGTATCCAGATCCCGCTGTTGGTTATTGACCGGAGAGGCGTCTCGGTCATGTCTGCATGTCTCCCGAACCCGTAGGGTCTACACACTTAAGGTTCGGTGACGCTAGGGTTGTAGAGATATGAGTATGCGGAAACCCGAAAGTTGTTCGGAGTCCCGGATGAGATCCCGGACGTCACGAGGAGTTCCGGAATGGTCCGGAGGTGAAGAATTATATATAGGAAGTCCAGTTTCGGCCACCGGGAAAGTTTCGGGGGTTATCGGTATTGTACCGGGACCACCGGAAGGGTCCCGGGGGTCCACCGGGTGGGGCCACCTATCCCGGAGGGCCCCGTGGGCTGAAGTGGGAAGGGAACCAGCCCTTAGTGGGCTGGGGCGCCCCCCTGGGCCTCCCCCTGCGCCTAGGGTTGGAAACCCTAGGGATGGGGGGCG